>NW_027500267.1:0-36661 GCF_021521415.1 Bidens hawaiensis
TAAAGCATGAGTAAGAAGTTTGACAACAGTTTCTTCCGATTCTTTATAAATGAGATCCCGAACCAACGACTTCCCCATGGCTTCATTCACTGGTAAGCCCGTCAATTCTGCAATCTTTGCATTCCATCCGTTTATCCGACCCTCAACATCCACAGCAAATATAGGAGCAGTTGCAGTCTCAATCAATCTAACCATTTCTCTTGCAACCGAGCTAAGTTCATCCACCCCTTCCAGCCCCATTTCTTCAATTTGAACCTTAACAACCGCTTTCGAATTGCTTTCTTCAGGATCTTTAAACGAGTCTCTTAATATAAGCTGTAAAGAGTGAATGGCATCCATTTCCGCATTCTCCCATGGCAAACTTCTACTTTTAACAACTTCTAAAAACGCATTAAACGAAGAACGCGGATGCATTCTTTGACCGTCATCTTTATCCTCAGGATGATGCTTCGCTCCACCCCACTTGATCTCTTTTGCAGTGTGGGACCGGAACCAAAACAAGAAATCTTTAGATGTTATGTAAGCAACCGCCATCCCACAAACCGCATCACCAAGTGAAGCTGCACCAGGGTACCCTGCATCGGCTAAGCTATCAGTGCTTAAACCAGTTGAATCCGTATGACAAGCTAATAACCAGTCAACAATATCTTTGATTTGCGTTTCGGTCGGTGTAATGCCTAAAGGGTAGTACTTTTCTTGATAATATAGAGCCGCCCCGTCACATTTCACAAGATCCATGATACTTGGACTCTGAGTCACAATACCCGTCGGTGAATCTCGAAGAATCATATCACATAACAACGTTTGTGTTCTCAGAATCCGTTTTTCTGACATCTGTGAAGCCAGTTGTAACTCTAGATTCAACTGGAGCCCGAATGCTTGCATCAAAAACTCACACGCATACCGTAAAGGAAACGGAATGCATCGTGCAGACGTATGATGACAAACCACTAATCCCCACAGCCCCATCGTCCCTCTCCCGCTTGCACCGTCTTCATTCCCGTTTATAATAACCGCCAAGGCTAACGAAGCTATCGAACCCATGTTAGCCATGTATTGAGCATGGCAACCATGAGGGGCTCGAAGGGTCGAACCCACCAAACACAACGGCTGCATCAAGTTATCATCTTGGATTACACGAACCGGAGTAGCATGACAATCAACAATCATCCTCACACGATTCTGCCTAAACAAGAATCTCGAAGCCTGCGGGATATCAGTTGCAGGATAATGCAACCCAATATACGGATCCAAATCGGCCCGCTTACTTTCAGCCACCACCTCACCATGCTCATCTTCATGAAACTTATACACCATGACCCGATCATACCCCGTAAGCTCCCTCACATTCTGCACAACCGTATCACACAAAAGCTTAATATCACCACCAGGCAACGCCTGCAAATTCGAAATAGCCCGAACCGCAAGCTTCTGAGACTGCACGGCCCCAGCAATCGACAAAGCCGGATCCTCGGTCCTAGCAGGCTCTAAATCAATAACTATCCCCACATCAATCCTATGCAAAATGGCATAAAACGGTTTGCCTGAATTCTTAGAATGAACCCAAACAGGGTTCAAGAGAGTAATCTCACGGGCCTGAAAAGCCCGTTCGAGCAAAACCGCACTGGACGGGGTGAACAGCGTCTTGACATCGGTCCCAATTGTCAAGATTTCGGGCTTTTCGAGACTGGGAACAGACTGTGGAGCTAACCCTAAACTTTCTCTAGCGTTTTCGCTAAAGGCGATAACCCGAAAAGTATTATTATCAATAGCAATCATACAGCCAAAGGGCTGGATGTGACCACCTCTTTGAATCTTGGACAAGTAAGCAGTCATTTGCTGTTCAGCAATGGAATCAGTGGCAGTTTTGATTGACTGTGAGTAGTCAAAAGACTTACCAGACTCACCAGACTGTTCATAGACAGCATGGAGTCTGGCGTCAACTGCATACTGAGCAATGGCTTTGCTCATGGAGTCAACTCTGTTGTTGGTATTTGCTGCACTTGTGGAAGGTGTTGAGGAAGGAGAAGGTTGTTGGGGATGAACCCTAGAGCTTGCTCTGCTGCCTGAAGCCATGGGTCTGCTTCAAACTAATCTAATCTAAAATGGGTGTAATAATAATATCAAGAAGCATAGATGATGATGAAGAAGAAGAAGAAGAAGATGTGGTGGTGAAACATGTTCTGTTTTGGGTTTGGTTTGAAGATGAGATGAGTTGAGTTGAGAGGTGATGTGTTGATTCTCTCTCATCTCACAAGCATTATTTAACAAGATATTATTATTATTATTAATCAGGATACTGTATTCTATTCTATTCTGTTATTATTATTTCATACAAATACCGTATATGATGGTGAAAAACATTTTATTATTGGTTTTATTAGATCTCTCTCTTGAAGAAAATACAAACTATTTATTTGTTGACTCAACTAATTAATTTGTACTTTTGCGTTGGAATTTGGAAATACTCGAGACCAGTTGATCTAGCGGTAGCATAATAATTTTGCTAATGGAAGCAATTTAAAATCAGTTGATTTTTTAGTTATGGGTTTCCTTATGAGTGAGTCAAGTCACCATATTATATTATTCGGATAAAATTGTGATTCATTTATTAGGATGATATCGGGTGTCCTTACCTTTATTATTCAAGAAAAAGTTCTTGGAATTCGGATGACAGTTAAATGACACTAATTAAAATATTTGTGTTTACTTTAAAAATAAAAATATTTGGAATTTGGGTGATTCTTGATGAATGTGTCTTCGTTAGTTTAGACGATTCTGAATATGTGATTATGTTTATTTTGTTTTTCTTGACATTTTGATGTAAACTTTGTGAAAACGAAATTCTATTTAGAATATGGATATTTAAGCATCAGAGCCTCATAGGCTATATCGAGTGTCAGTAACTATACCTGACTGAACAGGATTAGTGACGATATTGATATTGTCGAAAACAATCCATGTACTTATTTTTATGATTTTCAATCACCATAAAACACGTATCATGTTCTTTTAGACGTATGGGTCACACAAAAGAAAGTTTTGTGAAATCAAATCATTATAAATGCATTTTCTTTTCTTTTATCTTGTAATAAACAAACATATAAGTAAATGCTTAATTTTGTAATACATACAGGTTGTATTTTTAACACCATCGGAACCAATGTAGGGAAATCCCAGTAGTATTATTAAGAGCATTCTCATCTCACCCTCTATATCTAAACTAAAAATTACATTAAAACTCACTATATTTTCTCTCTCCATTTCAATTAAATAATATTTTTTTATACATTTATCATTAACTTTTCTCTCTCTGTCACTCACAATCACTTTAAAAAAATATTAAAAAATTATAGTGTGTTAACAGTAATTTTTCAAATATACAGAAAAATCAGTGTTTTTTTCTAAAATATAAAAACTATTCACTCATACCATCCTAAATCACTCTCTAAATTATAAAAACACCCCTCACATAAAATAAAAGATTGGAAGAGAATCCTCTAAACAATATAAACGTCATTGTTGTGTGGAGGAAAATGCAAGTCATACATAAGAAAGAGTAGCATCCCAAATCCTAATAGCAGATTTTGAGGATGATGTGGCGTCAAACCCATTTGTTTTTATTGGGATTGGTAGGGAGCTCTTCTTGTTTTATTAGTTAGTTTTTCTATATATTAATAAATAATTGATTTATCAATCAAGCTTTAAAAAAATATAGCATTTTAATTTTAAATAAATTTTAATTTACATAACTTATATCTACAATTTTTTAAAAACAAAGAGATTAACAAACTAAACAGTTTGGATGTTAAATTATTGATATATTATATACATTATTATGCTATGCCAATATTTCATATTATGTCACTAGCTATCATAGATTGTAGAGAGAGTCCATATTGTTTATTTAGACCGCTATGTTTTTATCTATGAGATGATGATGGTGATGTAAAAAAAACTATGTTAAGCTTGTAAAAGTGCTCGGAACCTATCCGTTTTGTTTAAAAGGCCCCACAAAAAATAACCTCTAGCTAACAAATACATAATAGGTTAGTTCTACAAAACCTATCATCTTTTTCGTTGTACTCTTCAAATCTTTGACCAAAGAGATGCAAAGTGAGTATTAATTAACACAGAAATCAATAGTGCATAGCAACAGGAAGTAGATTAATCGAGGTGTAGCCAGTTACCTCAAGGCATATAATTGCTTTTGAGAAAAGAAATAAGATAACATGTTTGTATTTGTTTTTTCTTTTCTCTAATTTACTTACTCATTTTGCTTCTTTCATGTTTTATTAAAATCATTTATGATTTATTTGTTTAAATTCATATCGTGGCATCTTAATTCTGAGGAGTAGGGTTGTAGTTTAGTTGACCGGGCTGTCTTTGCCATGTTTTAACTTACTCGATAGAAGCTGGTCCACTTTAACTTGTTTCAACCGATCCATATTAACCCGGTATGTTGTTCTAATAAAGCCATTTTTTTGTCCACACCCGTCAATGTTCATATCTATGTAGTTATTATTCTTATATAACACCATTATGATGCTCTAACGTAGTGTATGAAAATAGTGATGTGTATAAAAATATAAAGTTAAACCTTAAAGGCAGGAATAAACGGATGGAATATATGTTTTGATTAAATGAAAAGTATCATCACCCATATTACATAAAAGTAAAAGCAAAGGTAAAAGTGTGGGTGGGTAAAGTCTAGTATCAAGATTAAAGTGGGGTTTAAGGTTGTGTGTCTGTAGTGGGAATGGAGGGGACCAAAGGGGTAATAGCCACGTGAAATATGTACTACAATTGGTCCACCAACATTCTATTCCGATCTAATAGATCACAACCAGCCACGTGTGCCAGTCTCTTGGCTCCACCTAAGTCAATGGCTTCTCACATATCCATCAGGCCGTCCGGTCTTTTTTTTCTTTTCTTTACTCATCTTTGACCTATTGCAATTACATATCTCTTTAACCAATATGTATAAGGCATGTGGTAAAATCTCTCCAATCTAGTGAGAGAAGCATGATCCTTACTCATCTGTTTAAAAACAACTACATATTTTAATACGTTTTCACTGACTTGGCAAAAACACATAGGAATTTCTCTTCAAAAAATAAATTCTCGCAGCTAACCGTAAATGAAAATTTAAATTGAAAAAGAAAAGATAAAACATGGAAGAAAAAAATGTTATTTTTAAAGGTATAAAAAATGTAAGTTGTCACACCTTGACTTAGGGTCTGGGCGTGTGGCCCTGTTTTGTAAATATACTAGAGTTACGTTTTTTTAGCGGAAGTATTTACATAAAGTATTATTATAAAATTGAAAACTCGGGATTTGAATTGTCGTTTGATAATTCAATTACATGTCTTTTGAAAATATGATTGTAATATTCTGAATAAAATATCTGAGTCATCGGATAGTATCTAATAACTATATATCCGATCTTCTAATTCAATCTTCTTGTATGTTCTAACTTTACTGATTTTCTGAAATATGGGGGGAAAATACGTCAGCACACAGCCGGTGAATGACGCTGACTCTGTTGCAAAATCTTTTTATACCATTGGGAAATCAACAATAATATCTTTGTGACTACTTATTAGGCACCCAACTTAATTGGGATAAAATTACCCTAAGTACATGTACAATTATAATATATACACAATATTATTTCTCTGAACAGTCTCTCAAACTTCCAAAGACGTATAGATGATTTGCATCACCTCAGGTAACCCTGAGTCACCATGTATGAATGGATCCAAACACATATATACTTTTAATCAGAGTGTTCGATTCTTATTATTGTAACACAAGGTTTTAAGGATTCACAGATCCTATGAAAACATTCTGACTCTTAAAGAGTTTGTAAAAGTTTAGGGCGTATTCACCTTTCTGTTTATAATCAGTTTCTGCTACTGATTGTTACCTTGGACCTGTAGTACACAAATAACCTTTGTATAAATATCTAGATCAACGATCTAGCTTCGGACCTTTAGTCTGTTTTGTATAGCTTTTTGTATATATAAAACACTAAGTTAAATACTCATGCCATACATGGGCTTGACAACTTGAATTCTGTAAGTGATAACTTTTGATAAATAAAGTTGAGTAATACATTAATAAGTATGAAGTTAAATTACAACTACTATTCACAATCTTAAAAATAAATCATAAATCTCTAAATACTTCTTTCGATACAACAGTAGACGATACACTAAAAATATGGTAACAACTAAAGTAAAATAGAATTATGAGAGCATAAGTAGTACAATCGGAACAATACGAACCAGTCATCAATAGAAGAAAGCTTTTATTCAGTTGAAATATGCAGTAAAAGAGAATCAGTAAGGTTTTGATTCACAATATATGGATAGAAAGAAATAGATTACGGTTATAGGGAAAAGAAGGCAGGCTGGATTCAGTTAAAGATCCACGTATTTTTAACAACGAATCCGCTAAGTAAGTTTTAGGAGCTAAGATGTTTCATATACATGTAAATGTTTTCTTACATATTAAAACGATATAATTTATATTAGACAAATTAAATAATGAAAATATTCAGTTTATAAAAATGTTTTATAAGAAACCTAATGTTTTTAAGAAATAAAATATATTTTGTAAAAGCAATTAGAGAAATCATTAAACAAAAAATAGATAAAAAGAACTTTAAAAAATATATAATTAATAAGAGAGATAGGCGGGAACAAATAGTAAGAATGCATAATGGAATGGCATGTGGCAAGAAGAAACTTTGATTTATTACATAGTATAGATATAGATAGATTTGTACCGTTAGTGTCACACATTTGCCACACCCTCAATTTTCACATGTGTGGTTTTATCGTGAGGCGCGTGTCAAACCAGGATCTTAGCCATTAGTTATACTAAACGACCTCTAAGTTTATTTAAAAAAAAAACAGGAAAACAATTTCATAAACGATTAAGTTTCGGAAGCATAATATGTGGGAATAAATTCCCGAAACCAAAAATAAAATGTTTAAGCGTAAAACAAGAGCGCCCAAAAGTTAAAATACTCGAAAACCAATATCCTTTATTAACGTTTATGTGGGACATGCATGTGACCTCCTATCCGTGCACCAAGAACTAGCGACCTGAGAAATACATGCTAAAAAGTGTCAACACAATGGTTGGTAACTTCACAGGTTTGTATCTAAAAATAATCTCGTTAAACAAGTAGATAATGCAGGCATTGTCTTATTACTAGTTAATTACGATAGTATTCATGATACAATAGTGTAGTGTAGTTTCTACTGCGACCGAAGCTTGACATGTTGGTTTGTGTCTCCCACCAAGTCGTATTCTGATTTGGAAATGTTTAGGACAATATTACACCTGCTCGACATCCAGTCAAGTTTTAGCGTGGGTGGGATTTGTCGAACGCAATAGTACTACTTATTATTTCCCGCTAGTTAACCTTAGTTAACGGTCCAATGTGCGTGAGAACTTTCAGTTTATACCAGTGTTGTAAAAGTCGGATTCCAATGCCTTGGAATCGACGATTCCAAGGTCCTCGGACATCAACTTTGCTGCCTTTCCCAACTTTGCCACCATTACTCGCCAATGTCCAACTCGGTCAAAAGTCGGAGTGCAAGGGTGTAACATTCGTTACTTTTCAAACCCGAAAACACGACCAATTTTGAATTTTCGGTTTTTGTTTATAAAGATTATATATAAATATATATTATTATATTCTCATATTCGTTTCAATGTATGTTGTTCATCGTTTATTATTAATATAATATTCACGGGGAATTATGTTCGTTCGTTTCTTTCTTTTATTTTGCTCAAAAATACCTCTGAGATTTAAAGTTCATGTTTAAACGATTCGCAAATTAATCGGATATAATATGAAAATAATCCAAATATATTTATACTTTTAACAAAATTTATAACCTTCAAAAGTTCAAGGTTCTTTTGATAAATATAATTTAACATATGTTTTATTATAACTTTAAAGTTGAGGGACCAAATTATAACATTTTCAAAATATATTATATTAATATAATGCATAGCAACAGCACCCCCCCCCCTTTCTGAATATCGTTTTTCCGACAAGAGACCCTCAGCGGTGGTAGCGGTTCCGGCAAGAGCTAAAAACCCCATAAATCTCGCAATTTGACCAAGATAATTATTGTAATGGCTTTAGTCTTCGTCATTGAACGTTAATCAATATGTTAATTAGATTATAACGTCCTATAACTGTCTAATTTAACCCGTAATACTGCCGGATAACCGGCCTACGCATTCAACACCAATTAACGAATTTTCATTGCAATTACAAGTATAAATAGGACCCTAAACATCGACTTAACTTGTTTCAATCATCAAACATATCTAATATCCTCTCTTAATCCCGTAATTGATTACCCAAGTCCGAACTCCATTCACCACCTTCCCGACACCATACATCATAATTAAACTATGGTTTTGAATCATTTTACCCGTTAATAAAATCCCTAACATAATTTTGACGAACATGGAACCGTTTTCTTGAATTGAAACTCTAGGGTTTATGTAGTGAAAAAGATGAACTTGGTCTATAATTGAAACTCTAGGGTTTATTTTTAACTTTTAAATCATATTCTATGCATTCATAATATTAAAGAAACATTATTTTAACGAAACCAAACCTTCAAGTTTCCCCGTAACCCGGTTTTTATTTTTTTATTTTTCTTTTAACCTTTAAAATCATATTTTTGTCAATGTTATGCTTTTATAACAATAAATAAATATTATTTTCTTTTAACAAACCAAATCCTGAGTTATTAGATTCTGGACTTTTTCCGACACCTTTATATTATATACAAGTACATATATTCATATGTATACATAGATGTATTTTTATCGTACATAATTGGAATTCCAATAAACTTGTATATAAATTCATCATATGTTTAAATGAACCGAACCTTGTTCATTGATCAAAAACTTATTTTTCCGTGTGACTTCCCCGTTAAAGGATTTATAATACCTATCTTATTTATTTAAATATGATGATGATGATGATGATGATGATGATAATAAGGTTCAAATAATTTATCTCGTTAAAAATATATATGTGTATAACTCTTTTTATCAAACTTTTTATATGTAATTCTTATGGTTAATTAGCAGAAGTTATTTATAATGTTTATTTATTTATAAATACATGCATATAGGTAAGGATTAATACAAAACGATAATATTAATGCTAATGATAACAATAATAATACAAGATTTAAATAATAAATAGTCATTAATATATATTATAATCTCCAAATTATTTAAACCGATTAATAGCCTTAACAATTGAACTAGTAATTCGTTAATCTCAATTTTGCTTAAAACCCCGTCAAACCTTAATTACGTTATAAGTCTTGTTAATATTTCATTTATAAATTGATTTATATTATATTTAATAACTAGGAATCTTCGTCGGCATATCTCGAGGAGCTCGACTGTTTTCACTTTAATTGTTTATTGTCGTTTCATCTTCACTAATTTACTCGCTAAAGGTAAGTAAATCACATCCCCCTTTTTTACCATTTTATATTTTGGGGGCGTTATGCGTTCACAATTCAAACACTTTATTTCACACTACAATTCCATTGTTTGCGTTATATGATATTGCTCAATTGGTTATACGTGCAAATGTGACTATGTGTTTATTTTATGTTTTGGTGGTTGGTATCTCATCCTCATTAGTATGATCATACGCCGCCGGAGTAGCTCGTTATCTACGTGATTCCAGTGAAAAGACAATTTTTATATTTATTGTTATGCTAGTTGTAGTAGTTCATATTTATCGTAAGAAATTGTCATTTTAATATTATATATATTCAAAAATCGTGATTACTAGCTTAATTTTATGTTAACAAACTATCTATTTTCACGCATGGCGCAAGTAGCATATTGGATGAAGAAAACAAGAGATTAAAGAATAGTTGGACTTTAGGTTGCATGATGGATAAAGACATTTAGATGAAATTAATTGTTTTTCAGTTGTAATGTTTATTTCTTTTGAGACAATGTTGTGCTTTACGTACTTGATATATGAAATGAATAATTTAGATACTGACACGCGTATATACTTTAGTGTCTTTTAAGCAATGATACAATTATGTCGCGCCCCGACATATTCCGCCTTAGGTTGGGGTGTGACACATAGTAAAAAATAATTCATACGTAGTAAAATATATGAAACCACACAATACACTACTATATAAACGTTATGTTGCACACACAAAAATTTGAATTCATAGGTAACTATATTTTTACAAAAGCCCCTACACAGAACTGTATGTTCATAATTTTGTTGTGTAAGTACCATATAAACAAATCCATAATATATAGTGTAATGATGCAAAATTTATGTGCTTTATCAACAAATCATAAGAACAAACAAATAGCTTACAAAACCAACAATTCCAAAAAAAAATTTACTGTTTTATTTACAAAATTTTAATGGTAAACAAATTGTGTTAATAATCATGAGCATTGATTATGCATAAGAAAAAGTAACCGCTAAATTCATTAATGTCTAGTTTAATAAGACCTAAATCACAAAAGTCATGTGTACCCTTTTTAATTAAAAGCATGTCATAAATATGTGTTTATAATTACAATAATGTCATTTCTACTGTTAGACCATTGAGTAAACACATTCAACGGTTCAGATTCATTTCTCGCATTTCTCTCTATAAAATCACTTCTCGCATGAACCATCCCACATATATATATGATTAGGCTAATTTCAAAAGTGTTTCTTAGTGTGAGAAGTGCGAGAAATAATTACAATTTTTTTCTTTTATTTATGATTTATTTTAATAGAATGAGCATCTTAGGACAAAGTTTTTTTTCATATATGACAAGTAACTTATGTGTGGGATAAGTTACATATTTATTGTTTTTTATTTTAATATTTTTATAATATAGCTAGTTTCATTACCATAAAATAATCTATCTTCATAATTTCATTTTATCAACAAATATAACTAAGTTACAAACTATTTTTTTCTTAAAAATTGTTTGTATTTTTATATTTTTAATTTACGATTAATTCATTCATTTTAATTTTTCGAACTTAACCAAATTTAGGAAAATTATATTGAATTCGTATAACCACATACACAGTACATAAATGATCATGCATTCGATAAAATTTACACATACAATTCGAAATACCTCCTCCATAATTTATATATATGAACCTACACACGATAAGATTTACACATACACAGTTAAAAATACCACCTACACAGTACAATTATGAACTTACATAACTACATACAATAAAATTTACATATACACAATTCGATATACCAGGTACACGGTATATATATGAACCTACACACGATAAAATATACACATACATAATTTGAAATACCACATACACAGTACATATATGAGTCTACACAAGATATAATTTAAATATACACAATTTGAAATACCATCTACATAGTACATATATGAACCTACACATTAAATAATATTTTTTTTATTTTTTTTACATTAAAATACATATAATAAATAATAGATCATGCTAATAACCTATGCTTATAAAATTTTCACATACACATTCGTGATATCATCTACACAGTACCTATGTGAATTTACACAATTTTATTTGTGTAATATAGTTTGTAATCTAATTTCATGAATCACATTATTTATGATTTGAAACAAAAGAAAAACAACAAAGAAGTTATATCACGATGTATTTCAATATTTGAAACAAAAGAAAAAAAATAAAGTCAAACCTTGGTATTAAATTCGGATAGGAATATTATGTTAGTTTTAATCATTAAATGATTTACTAGCAAATGTTTAGGGAATTCATTGATTGTAAAACATTTGTTATGGTAGAATAAGACCAAAGTACTTATTTTCTAATAAAACCCTAATAAATGATTGTGTATTTATTACAAGAATGTCATTATGATTATGAACCATAGATCAAACATAATCAACTACTCAAATTTATTTCTCGTGCTTCTCGCTATAATATCACTTCTCGCAAGATCCATCCCGTATATATCTCTATATACATATATAAAGTAATAACAATAATAATTAAGTATAAAGAATGTTATTAAAATTTGATAACTATGGGACTACTAACAATCTAACTTTTATTTACGCATCTAACATTTAATTATCCATCTAACTTTTACTTTTATTGCAACTAATCATTATTTACACATCTAACTTTTCATTATTCATCTAACTTTTAGTTTCATCGAAACTAACTTTTGTTTATATATACGCGCTAATATTTTATTTAGAGATTACATTTATTTATGTATACTAACATTTTTATTCTTATTATTGTGCATACTAATTATATATTGGTAATAAGCTTTTTAAGAATTTTGTTAAATCAAAAGTGGATATTATATTTTGGATGCAAAATTTTTAACAAGCTAACACATAAAAATAATAAATTTCATGTTTGGAAATACATGACTGTGTATGCTAATTCCTAACTCAACAAGGACAAAATCGGTTTTTATGTTTAATTCATATGTATCTATACTATATATAATGTTTAAGACATGAGCAAATTAAGATATTTGATTTTAAGAATTTTACACAATTTAATGCATAAGATACATGCATAAAAAACGGTAAATTTGTCTTTTAAACACTTCTTCAAAAAATATTTACAACTTTTCACCATCAACTTTAGCCAGCTGTTGTTAAAATGAATATTATTTACAAGTTTACCATTTCATCTTTAACTATATATTATTTTTAATTTCAGTCATAAACCAACTCCACCACACAATTCTTAAATGAATATAACTTATTCGCACATTAATATTTTTGTAAAAAAGTTGTACCATAAAAACGAGCAATTTTATTCTCTTTAACTTGAGAATAGAATTCTTATAGCTTTTCAACTAAAAAAATTAATATCATACATATGGGTATTCATGGTCGGTTTTACCGGTTTTTTATGTTAAGCTTGTGAGCGTATCTGTTAGTAACAATTTTTTTGTCATCAAAACCAAAACTGAAGCGTGACCATCCATAATTGTCATGTGATTACTAGGGTCTATGTTTAAATACCAGCTATATCGCGCAGGCTCATGTCTAGTATAATAAGCATGTCATGCCCAAGTTAGCATGTTTAACTCATTTAATTAAACAAGTTGATCAGACAACGCAGTTGTTATAACCTTCCAACTCATTTTACATGTTTGCACGTAACTATGAACTCGCTTACAATCTGTCTATTTGTTTGTTAAGTTTAGATAATTGGATTAAACATGTCGTGTTTGGGTTACAGATTTTTAAGTGTGCTCGTGATAGAGATAATGCTTTTGAAAAGAATAAATGTATGACTCATATTCAAGTTAACGATTCAAACTGTTAACCCGAACCAGCTAACCCTTCAATCGAAATATCTACTAATGTTATCTTTTTGATAAAATATATTAACTTTTTCTTGATAATCTTTTATTATCGTAGTCTAATCATAATTATTCATAGTAAACCTACTAATGAGTAATGAGAATAAGATCAAACTAATAGATTCTTCTTTTGCTAACTTATCTATAAAAGGGTTAAAAGCTAATAAAATATTGTAGCTATAATTATTCATATTTATGTTTGTTGTATGAACAGAATCTTATCCAAGTTAGTATCAAAAAAAGCATAACTTCTTTGGAATAAACAAAAGAACTAGTAACATCCATATTTTCTTCTTTTTTTATATATATTTTATTAAAACGATTTCAAATTCTGTACATTTTATTATTTTGTTACATTTAGGGGTGTTAGGGTGAGCTTTTAGAATTGTTTTTTTGCTGATTTGCTTTTTGAAAAGCAAAAGACACTTTTGAAAAGCTCTAATTTGAAGTTTTTGGAGGAGCTTTCCCAAACACCTTTTGCTTTTCAAGAAACGAATAGCAAATAAGCAAGTTTTAAAAGCTCACCCAAACACCACCTTAATATCATTCATTAAAAGTAAAGGACAGAATTACAGAAATTGTCCTTTATCTTTACTCCAAATTTCACTCGTGGTCCTTTATCTTCAAAATTGATATGTTTTATCTTTTACGTTCATAAATCCAACAGCGTTTGTCCTTTGGTCCTAACCCAGTTAATTTTTCTCGTTAAGTCAGGTTATGCCTTGCACATGAGGGAAAATTGGTAATTTAACCCATATGATTAAAAAAGACATTTTAATAACTCAACTTTTTCTTTCTTCTCTCTTCCTCTCCGGTAAAACACAGCCACCACCATCCTCCTCCACCACCATCGCCATAGTACCACCACCACCGTCACAGAGTCACAGTACCATCACCACCGTCGCCGGTCCCCAAAATAAGTGCCATAAAAAGCATACGCACTGACGAAGTAAAGGATCCCTTCCGTCCCCGGTGGTGGCTGGAGCCACATACTCTCCAAAGGTTTCACTCCGGTACCTAATTTGTACCACCACCATATAACATTTCGGATTTTTCAAACCCGTATTCGTTTACGAACGAAACATTTTTAGATCCTTATTATTATTGAAAATCCAATATTTATAAGTAAATAAGTTTTCTAATGTTCACTTTAGGCCATGTACTTCAATCAATGTTCAAAACCAAATTATACCAAAAACTAGTTCAAGTAATGCTCAATTAACAAAGTATAGGGACCATTATTGCCAAAACTGAAATTCCCATTCCCTTGAAGCCGGGGCACTGCGTGACGGCACAACCATGGGTTGGCCGCGCAGTGCTATGGACCCTCTGTACAGATTCGTTAACTCGATTTCATTTCTAAACTCGTTTAAGGTATAAAATCTTGTATATTAAGCATTATTGAGTGAATTAAGGTCCAAGTAATCATAATATTACTAAAACACAACTTCTAATTTGTTTCCCCCTAATCAAGATCATATCTTTTAGTATATTTCATTGATTATTTCCTTAAAACGTATTTACTTGCTTAAACGGGCCAAAAAGCCCATATTTAATTCGTTTTTGCTATTCCTATATAAACACATCATAATTCCCTGCTGTAAACTTTAATATAACCCTAATACACCTCCTTCAGTCGTCACCTACCTCTTGTCATCCTCAAACCCTTCGGTTTTTGTATATTTGTTGAAGATTCAAGACTAGTTCGTTGACTTTGCTTATGCACCAACCTTTGACTTCCGTTTCTCATCGATCCTTTCATTTTCCGGGTAAGTTGTAAACATAGGAATCACTCATACATATTCCCTAGTCAATAAACTTCAATCAATTTCGGTGGTTGAAGGGTGTTGACTGGTCAATTCGCTTAAAACTCATTAAAGGGCAAAACAGTCAACAAATTTGACTTTACGTTTTCTTATGCTTCTGGTCGGATTCAATGTTCGGTCCAGAAGACTTTTATTCTCATAACATAATTTTAAGGCTACTACCGAAAACCCGACTTCCGATTCGCTGTTCGGATTCTGGTCAATACCAGCTCGCTTAAACGTTTAATTCAACATAACTAGAGTTCTACTTATCAGTTTGGATTGATTCCAGTGGCATTAAGTTTGTTTTTATTTATAGTTTCATATCACAAAGTTTCAGGTTCTAATCTGTTATCTCGTTTGACGCGTATTGGACAACTCGCTTATCCGTTGACTCGTTTATTCTTAGTTATACTCACTTGCCTTTAATCTAAGATGAGTTTTATCATTCCCCTATTTTACTCAATTTTTCACAAACGTTTTGGGGATATATGCGTGTATCATACTACACATACATATCTATATATACATACATATCAAAAATAGTAAACGTGTAATTGTGTGTAATTAATCAAATCTACTTGTCATGTGCTTATTTGTTATTGTATTCAATCGCTTGACATATCCCCTTGGAGAGGGTTCTCATTCTATTGACCACCGCCCGATTCGCTTGGCAACGGTCTTATTCTCATTATTTGCTCATGGTTGATTTACCGCCGCCCGTTTCGCTTGGCAATGGTTTAGTCGACAACTTATTTGCTTATGGTTTGATTTCTGTAAGGCCCCGTTACCGGTAACCCTACTTTCGTGTTGGATTTACTCATGAACACAGTTCTAACTATCAGAGTTGATTAAAACATTTACGCGGAAAATAAAACTTTCATAAAACATTACGTAATTTATAACTTGTCTCAAAACATTTATTGTCTTTCACATTAAAGCATTAAAATTAACACATCATAGGTCTTCAGATGCCAGACTCCTGTTCAGTGCCATGTGTCTCCTCAAGCGAGCTGCCTCATCCTACTCACCTGCGTGCATACTAAAAGTCAGCTACGCTGAGTGAGTTCTAGTTAATCACATAATCATACAATACCTTCTTACATTTTATACTTAATCTCTTAACTTTCTTTCATATACACCTAAGTGCTCTTACCTTCATTTTTACTTTCTTACTTTCTTTACATACATAATCATACGTTCATTTTTACCTTCATACTTTTCTTACATACATAATCATACTTTTTAAAGAGCCTTTCGCCCTATAACCTCACAGATATTATGAGGTTCTGGTCCCTTGTTTTCGAATATTAAAAGGGTTCGATTCCCTAACATCACAGATATTATAAGGGTCTGGTCCCTATCATCACAGATATTATAAGGGTCTGGTCCCTAGTTTTCGAATATTAGAAGGGTTCGATTCCCTAACATCACAGATATTATAAGGGTCTGGTCCCTATCGTCACAGATATTATAAGGGTCTGGTCCCTAGTTTTCGAATATTAGAAGGGTTCGATTCCCTCTTCGTTACCATACAACCATACATCATACCTCGAGTATTATTAGGTCTCGGTACCCTTTTCGTAACCATACAACCATACATCATTATTTCCTTCTTTTATTAACTTTATCACATTTATACGCATGAGCATACATATCATATTTACCTTATACTTAACATTACAACCTGACGGTACGTGCAATATCCGAAGATCGTTCACGTACCATCAAGCAATCATTCATACATATCACATATATCACATAGGGCATACACTTATCACTTAGGATAAATGTATTAACAACACATCAAGTATGCACACAGCCCCGAAAACATAACAAGGAATGGGGCTAGAAACTCACCTGAACACGGTTACGTTCACCGTTAATCGTAATTCCTTTCTTCAGTTGTGCACGGCTGACTGTATAACAAGTATACGTATCAATTAACTATCACTTCTCATAATGTATTTCTATCTTTATATGACCCACCACGAACGGGGGTCCGGGGGCAGCGCCCCTGGCAGCGGGGTCTAGGGGCGGTAGCCCCTAGCAGGGTCCAAGGGGCAGAGCCCCTGGCTGGGGTCGAGCTGCCAGGTCAGCTTGGAAAAATTTTATTTCCATTAACTGTCTTAACACATTTTTCATTAGATTTTTAATTTATTTTCTAAACGAACTTGGCTTTAGGCGAAGTTAAACCTCAGGCGAACTTGTCATCAGGCGAACTTAAACCTTAGGCGAACTTAGCTTTATGCGAAGTTAAACCTCAGGCGAACTTAGCTTTAGGCGAAGTTAAACCTCAGGCGAACTTGTCATCAGGCGAAGTTAAACCTCAGGCGAACTTAGCTTTAGGCGAAGTTAAACCTCAGGCGAACTTGTCCTCAGGCGAAGTTAAACCTCAGGCGAACTTGTCCTCAGGCGAACTTGTCATCAGGCGAACTTAGCTTGCAGGCGAAGTTCATCAGGCGAACTTAGCTTGCAGGCGAAGTTCATCGCTTGAAGGCGAAGTTGCCCAGATGAAGGCGAAGTTGCCCAGACAGCCTGCTGTTTGGTTTCTGTCCAACATTTCGAGCGATTTTAACACCCCCGCTATGGTTCAATATCACCCACTACGCTTCCCGACCATTTCCGGTCACTTTACACTAAAAAGCTTGGATCTTTAAACTTCAAAGTTCAAGAATCTTACCTTTTTGAGCTTGTTGGATCTTGTTTCCTTGCTTAATCACAACCAACCGCTCTCTCTTCTCTCTCGGATCTTGGTCTCTCTCTCTACGGCTCTCGGCCTCTCTCTCTCTCCTCGGATCTCGGCCGCCGGTCGACTTGTGTATGGGGTGTGTGTTTTGGAAGTGTGAAGGAATAGATGTAAATGAAGATATTTTTGGGTTTAGGGGATATTTATATCCCTTAAATCCCATTCTCATTTAACCCATCTCAATTAATCCAAGTCCCTGATCCGCTCCTACCCGATATTAATAATTAAAAATGCGAAATCACTAAAATAACTTTCTTTATTCCACATTATAAATTTTAGGATGTTACAATTTCATTACCACATTTATTACGTTTTGCTTATTTATTATATTAAAATTATTTTTGGTGTTAAAAATTGGTGGTAAACTCACTCAACATGTTTGTTGACAAAACTCCATTTTCTACGCATATGCAGGTTGCCTGAGTTGAAGGATGGACACTTAGAAAGACCTTAGGATTATAATGAAGACATACATGGATTTAGATTTGTTGTATTTATTTATTTGAATTATTTGGTTGTATTTGATTATTGTGTGTATTATTTGAACAAAATAATTAATTAGATATTGTCATTTATATTTATGATAGTATCTTCGAGCTGTGAGTAATCAGATCGCGCCCCGGCATTTCTGCCTTAGGTTGGGGTGTGAAACACCACAGCCTCCGTCAGTCCACAAATTAGGGCTTTTTGCACAGTTTCCTTAGATACCAAATTAGGGCTTTTTTGCTGTTCAAATTCAAGTAAGGTAAGTGGATAGCTTGGAGTTTTACAGATTGGTGAAACAACGCCATGTGTCGTCGATAAAGAAGATAGAAGAAAACGAAGAAGCTGAAGAATAAATAAGAGATCTTATTGGAGGGAGAGTGACTGAGCGGTGAGAGATTACCGTTGCTCCGCCAGTCCGCGACCAGTCGTTTTGATGTGTGCTGGAGAGAGAGAGAGAGAGAGAGAGAGAGAGAGAGAGAGAGTTACTGGTGTGATTGAATTGTTCAGATTTGTCATGTTTAACAACTTCATTAAAGGTATGTGGGTGTACTAGAACATATTTTCATGGCTTTTGTTTACATTTAGATATGCAGCGCCTATCTGCCGGAAATTGGATGAGGTGGATTTGGGGACCGGCGGTGGTTGTACTCGGGTGGTGGTGGTGTGGTGTAGAGGTGGGAGAGAGAGACGAAGTAGAGAGAGAATAAGGATTATATGTATTTTTTTGTCGGAGAAGACAGCGGCGGCGGTGTCTGTCGGAGAGCTTGGTGTCGATGGAGGAGGAAGAAGAAGGGGGAGAGAGAAAGAATATAAATACATATTAAGTTTTTTTATTGTTTTTCTTTATTTATTAAAATATTTTTTTAATTTAATAGGTAAAATGGCCAATTTACCCTCATGTGTAAGGTACATGACCTGACTTAACGAGAAAAATTAACTGAGCTAGAACCAAAGGACAAACGCTGTTGGATTTATAAGCAACAAACTACATCACTAGTCCCTTTTGCAAAATGACCAAACACAAAAAAGTGTGCCTTGAAAACCAAAACGTGATACTTTTTGCAGTTTTATGTTTGATATTCTTGGTTTCTTTGCATATGGGATTACGGATTTTTAATTGTTATGTCTATATTTAGGGAATCAGATGCGAAGTGTTTTTAAAAAATGAACAGATTTTATGGAATAATGTCTGTTTAGTTAAAATATATGAATAAGAATGGAGGTTCTATTATGAATGCTCTTAGTTGGGTTCAAGAGGTAATGGATATGAATGTTGTTAACCAAGGATCTATGAATGTAATTACCAAAAGATTTAATTTTAGTATTCTTTATATTAATTAAGAGGAACATAAAGTTTTAAAAATTACGCACAACTTTATATCGTCATAAATATATATAAAATATCAAGTATATGTTAGAGCATTCTCGTTCCACCCTCTATCACTAAACCAAAAATTACACTAAAACTCACTACATTTTCTTTCTATTTCAATTAAATAATACTTTTTATACTATTTATCATTACCTTTTCTCTTTCCTTTACTCACAATCACTCTCAAAATATATTAAAAAATTATACGAGATGAACAGTAACTTTTCAAATATACAGAAAAATCACTACTTTTTCTAAAATATAAAAACTCTTCACTCACAACACCCAAATCACTCCCTAAATTATAAAACCACTCCTCACATTAAATGAGGGGTTGGATTAGAATGCTCTTAGGACTTAGGAACACAACTTTATATCGTCATAAATATATATAAAATATCAAGTATATGTTAGGACTTAGGAACAGGCAATGTCGTCATAAATATATACAAAATATCAAGTATATGTTAGGACTTAGGAACAGGCAATGTTGTTGAGGCTGGACCGGACCGACCGAGATTCGGTCTATTGGCCGGTCTGGTTCTATACAGTTGGTTCGGTTCTCAAAGAATCGGCTGGTTAGATCGGTCCGACCAGAAAACCAGGCCGGTTGAACAGGTTTTACTATTAAAAAAATATTTTTTTTTGAAAACTTTTTTTTTTAGCCATAACCATCATTTTTAGACGAAAGTTGTTCGGCTGGTTGGACCGGTTCGAACGGTTGAACAGGTGAACCGGTTACCCGTCCAGTTCGTTGTCCAATCCGACTATGAAAACATTGAGAGCAGGTTATCAAAGACAAACAAATTGCATAAAAAGTTAAGAACATGAGAATTTAACATGGTTTGGTTTAAACATACCTATATTCATGGGCTGCAACCCCAACATTTTATTATTGCGATATGCCTCACTAGTTATGAAGATATTATAAGTACAATGAATATATAGATATCACACTGGGGTTTACAACGTGTTAAACAAGAAAACCAAACCGGGCCAAATAAAAGAACAAGGCCCGGCCCAAAGCCTCCTTTAGCTTTCAATCTTCATTAAACCCAATAACAATAAAACCCAACAGCATAAACTTAGCATACTGTATGGAAACTAAGGTAGCGTTTGGTATGCAGGAATGACAGTAGGAATGGAATGATTCATTACGTGGGAATGAAAAAAGTGGTGTTTGGTTGCTCAATGGAATGGAATCATCCATTACACATGAAATCTCATTCCATCAAAACCATTCCTTCCCACCCCCTTCTTTTTTTTCATTCCATTCCTCCTTCACCCTACTTTCTCAACAACACTACCACCTAACAACCACCACCACCACCATTACCATTGGCACCACCACCAACTCCGCCGACACCACCACCACCACCGCCGCCGCCGCCACCACCATTTTAGTCGCCGGAGCTACCACCATCGCCATTATAGGTTTTTTTTTGGTTAAAAAGTATTTTAAGATAAGAGTGTTCTTATTATTTGTATTTCATTTCTACAATTTTTTTGGATACCAAACAATAAAAATTAATAATTGATTTCATTCCTATAGGTTAACCAAACAAGACAAATGAATGGTAATGATCCATTTCATTCCCTTGTCCATTCCATTCATTCTCTCATTCCATTCCCCCTTCATTCCATTACCTCCAACCAAACATACCCTAAGTCACACAAAAAAAGGAAATTTGAATTAATTAAAAGAAGTAGAACATGACCCTTTAAATGGAAAACTAGAACCTAACCAACTAAGAGCACTCAAACTCATGCTAGTAAGGATTATTTAAACACTAGGAGATAAACATTAAACATAACATGCCTATGTTAACCAAAACACTAAAATGGCCTTTCTTTAGTTCGACCAGAGATTAAGCCCAATGTCTAGCAGAATATGGCATACTTAAAGGAGATGGGGTACATGGAAGGACTTGAGTAACAAAAACTGATGACTTGACCCGTGCTCATCCTTTGACCGTTATTGACCAAACAATCATCATAAGAAAGTCTCTTGAAGAGTAATGGGTTGACTAGCTTTGCTGAGGCGAACCACCCACAATGAACATGGATATTTGAAGGTGCACACCCTGATTGTGATTCACAGGTGTTGATTATTTTGGCCGTTTAGACTGGTAATATCTCAGTTCCTGACGGTCCTTGTGATATGCTCAAGTCTCTGGATGTACAAGTTGACTCCCCTGTTTGACCAAATTCAAATGGAAAATTTTTAGTTATTTGTGCATGTGTTAGTTGTACCGACAACAAAACGTAGCATGAAGTGCACATAATGCAGGTTGTATCATACGCATGCTTTTTTGTACATTCTCAAATTTGAACTACCATCAAGTAAAAGAGAGAAAAAGAGAGAGAAAAAAAAGAGACAAGAACCCATTTGATATTAAAACCAATAAATAAAATAACTATGTTTCCGTACTTACGCAAGATTAACTCTCTCTTGCCAAATGAGTAAATGTTGTATAACGTGCACTTTATCTAAGGGGTACCTTTGATAATTACAACTAACATTTCTATGGAAGAAAATAAAAATCTATACCAAAAGAGAGACAAAGTAAACCTAAATAGGCAATTGCATTATATATTATGTTGGGTGTAGTGCAACTATTCTATTTACCAAATTGCAATTCTTTTTTGTTTCAAAAGGGATAAAGAAAGACATAATTCATGCCATTTGAGTAATGCAATAAGCTTTACATAATGCACATTATGTGACTGGTTGTACCAAGTGCATCTTTACTTGTACCAGGTACAAGCAAATTAAAAATTCGACACCAAACCCACTTTGAAAAAATGAATGTTTAAGTTGTCAAATGAGAAAAACTGCAGTAAAATAGATGTACAAGATACAACCATTCTTATTATAGTTGTAGACTATATATGGATGTTTAATTGTAACTTATGAAACTTCAACTACTATTTCAAAATGCAATACACTCGATCGTTTCCATTACTTGTTGGCTGTTGTGGAAGGCGAGGAAAGAAAACGCGTTTGCCAATAAACCGGTTTCATTAGCAAGATTAGTGGGAGATACAAAGGCGAGTTCTTATTTATAGTTCAAACATAGAGCAAATTATCCAAACTTGGAGTGGGAAAAATGGTGCGGTTTTAATTTCGTTAGTTTTCCTATGTGGTATTTTGTTGTATGTTTTTTTGTACTTGTATGTTTTGGCCTTGTCTGTAGTTTCTTGTTTTGGTTTCTTCATATATCAACGTTATCAAAAAAAAATTTAGCAGAGTAGAAAAATGACAGGATGCCCACTTTGGAAAAGGATTGTTACACTACCCCATACAAGGCTATGCGTTATGGGTTAACGTCCACCACCACATCAGCACATGGGGCGCCAAACACCGCTTTATGTATTCTACATTGAAAAAAAAGTTTAAAATTTTACCTTCAAAACGAAGCTTTTGGTGAGTGTGGAGTGGCTCTTGTGAGCTTGTTGTATTTATGTTGTAATCTCTCAAAATTGGAACTATGTAAATTCTTGTTTTGATGAATATGAACCACCTGATCAGTAAACATTATGAAATAAAAAATAAAATAAACCAATAAAAAACAGTTAGGAGTTGTAAGTTTCTAATTCATGTTAAGATGCTTTCAATGATGGAGATTGGAGAAGAAGATGCTTGGTTGTTGAGTGTTTGATGTTACCTGAAAAATGAGACAGAACAATGATGAAGGAGAAGAAGACAACATGAAGGAAACTCATGATCATGATGAATGACTTTTGGAGTGGAAGTTGTTTTAGCATGTCAATGAATATATATATGAAAGTAGCTAGAGTTGGCTTCGTAAGTTATTTCCATTTCTTATTTCAATTTCCGTATTAAGCTCATTACTTTGAGTGCCGATCTCTTACTTATCTTGCATTGGTTAATTTTTGGCACACTTTAGTCGCTACAGAACTCTAATTAAAAATAGCACAAACCCATAAATATATTATTAAATGTATAACATATGCGTACACAAATAAAACTATGGAGAATTTTAGGATTTTTGGTATAAAACCTATAAATAAATAAAAATGTATAACACATTCATAAATAATTAAATGTATAACCCAATTTTTATGTTTATGATGTATATAATTTATATATTTAAGTTTAGGAATTTTAGTAAAACCAAACTGACAACGCTAACTGAATACATAAACTAGTGTAGGGTGTTAGACTTATTTGTTTGGTTTCTCGGCACGAGTCTGGTTGCTTGTGTTAGTTAATTATCCATCCCGTTATGTTTATTAGGGTTTAGTTAACCCTACTAGAAAATATCGTTAGTATAGTTTAGTGTCAAAATTGTAACTAGGTGATAGTTTGTGTAAAGTTTCCAAGGTAAAGTTTTCAACCTTTTTTTAATGTAGAATACAACTAAGGAAGCATATGGTGGTACAACGTTTGAGCATATAACTAACAGTTTTTCATTTGAATTTGATCAAACAATGACAACTTGTACATCCAGAAACTTGAGCATTTCACAAAGCACAGTGTCAACAATTGGGATAACAAAATACATAGTCGAAATGGTCAACACATGTGTATCACAATCAGGATGCGCACCTTCAAATATCCACCTTCATTGTGGTTGGTTTGCCTCAGCAAACCTAGTCAACCCAAAACTCTTCAAGAGACTTTCTTATGACTATTGTTTGGGGTACTTGTAAGTATTTGAGTAAGAAAAACTAATCACCGACCAGTTCTCAATGTTTGACCATTATTGACCAAACAAACGTCATAAGAAAGTCTCTTGATGAGTTTTGGGTTGACTAGGTTTGCAAATGCAAACCAACCACAATGAAGGTGGATATTTGAAGGTGCGCATCCTGATTGTGATACACATGTTTTGACTATTTCGACTATGTATTTTGTTATCCCAATTGTTGACACTGTGCCTTGTGAAATGCTCAAGTCTCTGGATGTGCAAGTTAACCCTATTTGATCAATTCAAAATAAAAAATTGTTAGTTATGTGTGTATATGTTAATTCTGCCAATCACTTTTTCTAGCTATGCCTTTGTGACAAACACAAAGAATCCATTTGATATGTCTATTGCCAAACGAGTAAATTTTGTATAACGTGCGCTTTATCAGAGTTGTACCTTGTACTACATGCTTAGTTGTATCCTTGACAAATTACAACTACATTTCTATAACAGAAACTATACCAAAACAGAGACAAAACCCAAATTGGCAATTACATGATTATATATTATGTTGTGTGAGGTGCAAGTATTCTATTTGCCAAATTGCAACTATTATTTGTTTCAAAAGGGATAAAGACTGACATAATTCATGTCATTTGAGTAATGCAGTAAATTTTACATAATGCACGTTATGTGACTAGTTGTATCATGTGTATCTTTACTTGTAGCTAGGGGTGAGCAATTCGCGGTTCCGAACCGGGGAACAGGAACTGAACCGCTAGATCCGAACCGTATTATTGTATTTCGGGTCCGGTTCCG
Source organism: Bidens hawaiensis (assembly GCF_021521415.1). NCBI lineage: Eukaryota > Viridiplantae > Streptophyta > Magnoliopsida > Asterales > Asteraceae > Bidens > Bidens hawaiensis. Next base: position 25,305 of record NW_027500267.1, read on the forward strand.
GTTCTTAAATTTGGGTGAAAACGGTTCCCAGTTCGGTTCCGGTTAGAACCGACGGTTCTAGTTGTAGACCGGGTTAGGTTTAAACTTTGAAGATTATATTTAAAATCCTATTTATTTAGTAGGCTTTCATACTTCCATGTACGAGCGACCATCCACGTTCTCACTTTCCCGGTTACATTTAATCCCTTACGATATCATAAACGATAATCATCTTCCATGGCCCTAAATCTGTTTTAAAAAATAATTGTTTCCTGAAATATTTTGAGTCATTGTAATCTATTCTCAAGCCCCTTCATTAAAATATAATATGTTGATATAATAATGTTTTATTTATGAGTTGTCGCTTGTTTTTTGCACCTTCTAATATTTCAAATTTAGAATTTTAATTGAACCAGAACCATTAAATGGTAAATATAAGAACTGAAGCCGGACCGTATTTTAACGGTTCCGGTTCGGTTCGGAACCGAGTTAAACGGTTCTTACCAGAATCAGTTTTCAATTAAAATTCTAAATTTGAAGGGAAAAATGTTCAATTTGTTAAATGACAGAAGGCAATGTTGTGTAGATAGTATTCAAGATTGGTTGTGCCATCTGCATCTCCGGTTGTACCTTGTCAAGGTGCACGCTCTTAACAAAATGAAAAATGAACAAAACCCACCTTGGAAAAATGAATGCTTATAGTATCATTGAAAAAAATAAAATAATAATAATTAAAAAAAATGAGCAGTAAAATACATGTACAAGATTTATACAACCGACCTACTAGTTATAGACGATATGCACGTTTAGTTGTAACTTATGAAAATTCAACTACCATTTCATGATGCAATACAATCGATCGTCGTTGCCGTTACTTGTTGGATGGTGTGGAAGGCGAGGAACTAAAAAGTGTTTGCCAATAAGACCATGTGTAGTGGTTTTAGCTAATTGTCTAGTTTAAATGTCATTTAGGTGTCATGTAGGCAAAAATAAATTCATTAAAGTCTCTTATAAATCAAATGTAATGGTATTAACTAAATGCAATTATTACTCGTTCATTTTTTATTTACTTGACATTTTATTAATTAATAAACATAATAATTCAAATAATAAAACCACACAATAAAATACTAGACTATTTTACTAAAATTAAAGTTACAAGCACATAGAAAAAAAAAATACTTAGAAATAAGATACTATAACATTTTTTATATAACAACGACTTCTCTTTGGCACGATACTTTGTACAGATTTCGTTCCTCCTTCGCTCGAATATAACACAATCTTTGGGTGAAAAATGAGATAAGTTTTTCTTTTCTTTTTTTTTTTGTAGAAAAGCAAGATTGAAATATGATTTGTTGCTCCTCTATATACCTGAGCAAACGGTTGATTTTAGAATCCAAGTTTCCTACCTAAGGTCTTATCGTCTCGGGATACATTATAGTCGATATTGGAGATGACGAGGATCGGGCCTTTGCCTTTGCTCTATCTCTCTTGATCGGGCTAACCGGTTCTTGCGTTCTAAATCACCGACAATTCGTAAAAGTAGTTGGTAGCTCATACGGAAACATCATCGCGTAGCGCTATGCTAAACATATCCTACCCATTGCGTAGCGCGATGGGTCTAAAAACCAAAAAATTTTATTTTATACCTTTTAAGTTTTAGAATTGACATTTTTAATCCAAAACTTAAATAGGGTATTTCTCGAGATGTTACATCCTCCCCACCTTGAAATGAATCTCGTCCTCGGTATTCGCTAGATCAGATGTGGGTACTTCTTTTTCATTTCCGACTCTAACTCCCAATTAAATTCTTGTCTTTTTTGGGAATTCCATATCATCTTAACTAATTTTCGCTTTCGTTGTTTAAGTTTCTTAGCTTGGAAATCCTCAACTTGTAAGGGTTGTTCCAAAATTTTATATTTTTGTCGATTTCGACATCCTTTAGTGGTATAGCTAAAGTTTTATTGGCCAGACACTTGCGTAAGTTAGAAACATGAAATTCCTCATGTATACCTTTCGTCTTTTTTGGTAATCGTAATCAATAAACTACAGTACCGATTCGTTCTAACACTTCAAATGGTCCAATAAAACAAGGATTTAACTTTCCTTTCTTACAGAATTGTACAATACCTTTTCATGGTGATATTTTCAATAAAACTTTGTCGCCTTCTTGAAATTATTAACGGCTAATGGCGAATATCAGCATAATTATTTTGTCGATTCCTTGCCGTTTTAAGTCGTTCACGGATTTGTAATATCTTATCCGTTGTTTCTTAGACTATTAGACATTTGATTATCTCCAGTTTCAAATCAACACACAGGTGTTCTATATTTTTGTCCATACAATGTTTCAAATGGTGCAGTCTAAATACTCGTGTGATAACTATTATTATATGAGAATTCCTTCAAAGGAAAATGATCATCCTAACTTCCTCCTAGATCAATCACACAAGCTCGGAGCGTATTTTCAAGCGTTTGAATTGTTCTTTCATTTTATAAAGTGCTTTCGTTCCTTTCCCACTTCCTATGTGGGATGGAGTTTTCTTATATCCATAATATGCTTTTGTTTATCTCATTTCTTCCTATTACTTATCTCGAAAATATTTCGGGCTAAATAAATAGGGGATCTTTTCGAAATGTTACATTCTTTCCACCTTGAAATGAATCTAGTAATCGTTGTCTTAGGTGTGGACGTTTTTATGATTAGATTCTTTCTAATCTGATTCTCAAATTTAACTACAGAATGATTGAATTGTTCGGGTCTGTTGCTAACTTTACATCTCATATGATGTAATCGGTTAATAGTTCAGAACATCATAAGTGATTTGTAAATTGTTAAACACAGTGATCAGTTGTGTTTAATCATTTACCTCACATTTTGTTTTCTAAACATTTACTGATGTTAGTTACATTACCTCTTGGATTCAGTTTTCCATTTCTGATCACGATCATTAATTTTCCTCATATTCCGATAGTACCTTTGTACTTTTTACTTAATCATATTTGATTCTTTTTCTTTTGATCAACCATAGCTGAGCTGATGTCCTATCAGCTGTATTTTCTTACATGTCTTATGATTTGATAGGAATTTCTTTCAATGATATACTATCCTTGTGTATCTTTATATCTCATAACATTAAATTCATCTTTTCCTTTCTCGTTTTTATTCGAGATGATAAACATGATATCTGTTCTTAATGTCGGAAAACCTTTTCAAATTGATTATTTTTCTTTAAAGATAATGAATATGAGTATTCTCGTATATTGGGACAATCTATATGCTAAAATTTCTCGTTCCACCACGAGTTACAATTATACACAAGAGTTTAACTAATTTATCTGACATTTCATTGATATGATCATGTTTGTTTTTTTTCCTTGATTCCTGTCTGATATCTTTAATTTTCTTCTAACACTAATGTCTTTATCATATGTCATTCTTAATTAACCTTTCCTTTCAGGCAATCTTTAAAGTGACCTGTTTCTCCATGTATGAAACATACTTCTAATTTTCTTCCTACATTTTTCTTTTAAGTGCTATACTCTTTTGCAATATTTACACTTACCTATTTCCTATAGTCGGCACTTCTCAACATATTTTCTTCCACAAGTTTTCTTGTTGACTTGGGAATATTTTCTTTTATTTCCTTGAAATCTTTCGGTTCCTTTTCCTTTTCTTTCCATCTTTTCTTCCTCCTAATTTCCCATTGTATTATTAATTAAATATCCGGTTACTTCCATGGCCGATTCAACAATCTGGATCTTTACCAGGTCCCTTATTTCTCTTGGTAACTCATATATAATGAGTTATTTTATTACGTTCTGGAGTAACTAAATGCGGAACCTATCATCAATATTCAAGGAATTTAATATTATATTCCTTGAGATTTGTACCAACAATCTTATGATTCTAAGTTTGAACCTAATCCATTTGTAAAATGGACAAAATTTCTCTTGAATAAGCTCTCCGAACATTTCTTTATTTACATTGCACATGGTTTCTCTATCTTTATCTTGAATCAATATATTCTGTTATTCAAAAGCTTCTCCCTTGAACATGTATAAAAATTATTAGATGATTTCTTCATTTGTACATTTACTAATGAAGACAATTCCTTATTGTTCTTCTAATCATCTTAAAGCGACTTATAATATTCCTATTTCCATAATATTCTTTAGAATCATAAGCTTTAGATTTAAAGCTGCATCCCTCCTGAAGTTCTAGCTTTCTACGGGTTTCGTTCCTTAAATTATTGTAAGCTTCTTGAATGAACAGTCTTATCTTGACTGGTCTTGACTGCAGAAATTCCCTTGATTACTTCAAGAACTAGAATCATAGCTTCCTTGATTCTCTTTCTTTATAGTGAGCAGAAGTTTTCCTTGTTTCATTTATCAACATTTTCTTACTTCAAATTTTCTTTGGAATGATTGTTCTTTGCACTTTCTTTCTTTATTTCATTCTTAAGCATTACTTTGGCTAATATCTTGATATAATCATCTTTGATTATATATTATATTCCGCACTTTAATCATTCAAGGATTATTGAATAAAATATTCATGTCCTTAAGGATTTCCTTCCGAATAGGTCATGACTTCTTTTCCTTTTAACATTTACTGATTTCTTGGGATTAACTTAATCCTACTCCATGTATTTTCTAACTCGGAATATTCCCATTGAGGGATTATAATTCATATTCAGATGTTCGCTTTGAGTGTAAGTCAAGTAGGGATCTTAGATTATAGGAATCTTCTGTCCCTGAGAATTTTCTTCCGGATAGATCATTACTTTCTTTCCTTTGATCATTTTTTGGTTTCTTGGATCACTTGTTTCTTCCCCACACATGAAATAATCTCAGCTGAGTTTTTCCTTGTCACACCCCAACCTAAGGCGGAAATGCCGGGGCGTGATCCGATTATTCACAGCTCGAAGATACTATCATAAATAAAATGTGACAATATCTAATTAATTATTTTAATTCAAATGTACACAGAATAATCAAATACAACAAAACAATTCAAATGAATAAATACATTCAATTAATTTTAAGTTTGTCTTCAATATAACCTATGGTCTTGACTAAATATTCATACTTCAATCTAAGCAACCTGCATATGTGTAGAAAATAGAGTTTGTCAACAACACATGTTGAGTGAGATGATCACCAATTTGAAAACATTAAATAATAGCATATATATGTATATAGTTTGATAAATGATAAATGATAAATGCGCAAACCAATCTATGTGGCAATAATCAATCAAACCTTAACAAACCAAAATCAAGTATATTCGTGTGCCAATGCCTCGTTGCCAAGCGAATCGGGCATTGATTACAATGACTAAATTGTTGTTTTACCTTCGCCAAGCGAATCGGGCTCCGGTTACTTAGACGGTCGTATGATCATACTAATGAGAACCCTATACAAGGGGATATGTTGGACCTCTTCGAAACGTTATCAAGTAAACATGTAGCAATTAGCAAATAGTATTCAACTGATATTCACACAATAATTATGTTTGCGATTTTGCGTATATATATAGAATAAAAAATATGAGTAAGTACGCATATGTCCCCAAAACGTTAGAAAACAGTGTATAAAAAGGGGAATGCAAACTCACCTGATCGATTAAACCAAACGAGAATGAACACAACACGAACGATAATCACACTCCTCGAGAATTACCTATGAGAATCCTAATTTAATAATATTAAAATTGAATTATAAATGATATGAAACGTATAATGAATTTAGGATTTTGATGTGATTTGAGTTATATTTATGGTTGGTATATTATAGATTGAACGATTGATCTCTACGGATTATTGTTATTATTTAATTATAAAATCATTGGTTGTCATAAAAATCGGGTTTACAAAATAATTAGCTTAAATAAATATGAGTTGAGATCTACTATAAAAATATACGTTTAAATATATAATTATCTTAAAATTTATATCTTGGAAATCTTTAACGAAATTCGATCGTAAAAATATAATTAACACCTTTGATACGTTTAATATGCTTATTGTAATTTTTATTTAAAACGAATTATATATATATATATATATATATTAATACGAACAAATTTATAAAGATGTTGTAACGACAATAACATTAATATTGGTGTATAGTTTTAATATAAATAATATTGGTTTATTACTAATATATATATACATATATATATGTATACATATATACACGAAAACTTGTGACGAAATTATTTGACACAAAAATTTTAGCTTAATGATTTCGGGTAAATAAAATATTGTTTATTTAGTAATTAATATTAATATAATATATTATATATTATTAAACATAAGTTAAAACATCAAAAATAATAAAAAAATACCAAAAACGGTCATAGAGGGACTCGAACCCGGGTGGTAGCCGGCACAAAGGTTTTGAACACACACACCCAAGCCAACTGGGCTAGGGTGTCAGTTGGTTAACATTCAGAAACGATTTGTTATATACCTTAACTAATTTAACTCCTTTGATCGAAACCCTAGATACAACAATTGATCAATCCGTTTAATGTTCATTAGATTAAAGTTAGGGTTAATGATCATCACATCACGGCGAACTTATTCATATAATTTATTACCTGGATTGTCGATAAACAAGTGTCAATTGACGAGTCAACAGGGTCGGCCGAAGGGGACGACTAACAGAGTATCCACAGCCTTCGTTAATCCAATTAAATATAGGGGTTTGGCTGGTGCTGGACTAATTGGTGTGCAGACGCGATTAATTGAGTTATTATAAACCCTAGTATATATAATCGTTTTTAGGTCGAGTCGGTTTAACCTATGAATCAATTACGCACTATATTTGATCTTGCTTCTTAATTAGATATGTTGGTTGAGCCGATAATGGCAAGAGGAATCACAAGCATGATTTGATTCCAAGTTTATGGCGATAATTGTGGCACAAGTTAACAAACGGGTACGGGTTTCGGGTTAACGGGCATGGATAACGGGTTAACAGGTTTGATAATTGGTTTATAAAGATTTTATGCAGGAATTGCAAATTAGTCCTTATAGATTTGAGATGGGAACGATAGAGGGTAAAAGTTTACATTTGGGCTAACATTGTACGTTTTTTGAAAGTTAAATATATTATAAACATAATAAATAAATATAATTTATATAGAAATCCCTCGATAAACGTGATACCTTTTTAGTGATAATTTCCCGAATTTAAAACGGGTCGAGTTAAAAGATATAAGTCGTATGTGGAAAACCCGAGTTGTTACATTCCTCCTTTATTGTTAAAATCTAGGTACAAAGGTTGTGAGTAAATGTCACACCCTGACTAGCACAATGCGGAAGCGTAAAACGGGAATGTAACAGACACCTCTGGTATCAACACATTGTTTATAAGGAAACATTACAAACTAATTTACAATATATTACATTTCATTGTTCTATCATTGCTTTACAGTCTAGGTGATTCAAACAAAACTAGTTCGTTAACTATACGATCTTACTATTAGTATCCTTGCTTCTATTCACATAGCATCAACCACACACCTTGGGCAAGTAACAGATCACCAAATCACTCCGATTTAGGTACACCTGAAAAGCAGTTTAAAACAGGTCAACTACTAGAGTTGGTGAGTTTCACGAGTTTCGAGAAAACAGTAATGAGTATTCACAAGTTAACACTTGTAATCATGAAATAAGTATGCATGTATGTAAATGATGTAATTATGATAAGCTACAGTGAAGCCTTGACTGTATGTGCTGCGTGCATCCATTTCCCACGCTCAATCAGCCACTGTGGCCCCTTTCCGCCCACAACATGCCCCAAGTAGCTATGTCTAACACTGCATAACGTGTTGTATAATTATGGTCATGTGCAAATGGGGTAAAGTCTCAGCAATACATGCCGGCTCCGTTTGGGTTTGTCAAACCAATAGTACTATTCACAAGCCACCGGCTCGAAGTTAATCACTGTGTTAGTGGGGACTTTCGTGTGTTAGCACTTAGATAATTCACATCAATACATGTTTTAGGTATGTATATGTAATCAAACATGCTTTTCACCCAAAAAGTTCGTAAAACTGTTTAAAGAGGGGGTGGTCATGAAACTCACAGTTTAGTAGATAATCAGTACTGTATCAGCTCGTGGTTTGTTCGGTCCGCTATCAGTAGTTCCTATAATCAATATTATAATAATATTAATATTTTAATATTATTATAATCTTAATACTAAACTGGGCTGTATAACTAATCTAGGTGTAGCTGGAACGCCCAGAAAGTGGTAATAGGCTTAGGTTGTGATGTTGTTCAATGTCTAATACTTAAAACTGAACTTGGCTCAGATTCCCGTTTTCCCAGCTGGGCCAAGTTGTTCGTTTACGCGTTTAGAAAACAGTTATGGGAAAATAAGATTGGGTAAATGTATTGGTTAATAAGATGATTAAGTTATAAAGAAGGATCACATAGTGGGGTCCCAGATTAGCCACGGGGCCCGTTTCTGTTTATTCAGTTTGATTTAAGAAGAAACGCGCACAATCCATCCGGATTGTCCAGGTTTTTTCATAGAAAAGTTTGTTTTTACTTAATTAGTCCAAAAATATGATTTTTGATCACTCTTGGTGTTTTGATATTCCAGCAGGTTCGTTAGTCGCGAACTTGCCGGTTTTTATAAAAACTGAATTTGTTTAATATTCTAATTAGCATAATTAATTAACCGTTAATCATTAAATTATGAAAATTTATCCACTTATCAATTAAAATATATAGATTTTAATAAAAATATTTCTGGAATTATTTACTAATTTATTAATTTATTAAAATTCATTTTATCAGCTATATTTCACCTGAAAATCGTCCGTTTACCCCAAACAATTTCCAAAAATTCCAAAAAAATTCCTGAATGCTAAAATCATGTCCCAAATCAACCTGTATCAATTCCAGAATGTAAAAAGCTCGTGCGATATTCTTTTCGGCTCAAATTCGGTTATAAAAATTCACACGAACGCATATAAACAAAAAACATTTAAACTTCTCCAAATGATCCCAAAATTCATAGGTGATCAAAATACATAAAATCTGAGTTCCCAGAAAAATTTCATAATTTTTGAAGTATTTTAGCTATTTTTCCCAAATAAACGTCCCAATTCGGTAATAAATGCGCCAAATATTCTCAAATGGTTGAAAAATTACCAAATTTGAGTAGGGACTCATTGACATGGTCTCTGATGTACCTACAAAATTTCAAGTCCTAATAATATGTACATCACAACCTTAACCTAAATAGCTCGTAAGCGAGTGTTTCGGCATTACCTTCGCGGGTTTGGCTCGTTTCCGACTTTCTAATCAAGTTTTCAGGTTCTTGTGCTTCTATGAAAGCTAGATACAAGTCCTATATCACAAACCAAGCAGGTTTCATCAATAGAACAGCCCTTTAACTTAGGGTTTCGGCTAGTGCATAAAAACGAACTTTTGAACCATAAAAACGCCTTTTCAACCCTTTATTCTGTGTTTATGGCCAAAAAGATCGTGATTCTGATTTGAAATTAGGTTTAACATCAAAGTATGTTTTTGAATGATTTTTGAGAGTTTTACATGGTTAACTATGATTTTTAACAATCAAGACATGTTTATATGTTGTTAAACGAGTTTAAAGGAATCAAAAATTGATTAATCATAAGGTTTTTACCTAGTTTTCTTGCTGGTTTTGGCTGTAGAAGAAGAGTTCCAGAAGTTGTGTTTGAAAATATGTGTTAAAATATCTCAAATCTAGTTTATATGTGAAAGGAAAAAAAAGGGGGGTGTGGTGGCGGCTGCTGCCAGAAGTCCATGGGCCCACTTTGGGCCCATTTTGGCCCAAGTTTCTGATTTATCATGCCCAAATACGAAAAACCCAGTCCAAATTTTGTTCGGGTTCGGTTTTTGGCGCGAAAAACTTATTGGGTGCGTTAAACAGCGTGAAACGAGTGTTTTTCGGCTAGTTTTGTGTAAAATTATAAAAACATACTATATGTTCGTAAAAATCAAAAATATTTTCACGGATCGCTTAAAAAATTTCAAATAAGTGTTTGGTAAATCTTTTTCGGCTTATCGGATGATACAATGCTTGGTTTGTAACTATCTTTCGCGTTTAAATCTATAGCGGGTAGTTAAACGAGCATGTTTTCGTTTAACTTGTTTGCTATCGAACTAGGGCCATATTACTAATATTTTAGCTTGTATAGATCGTATATTACTTATAGATGGCCCCCCGAGATTTCTGGGTCATAACCCGACCCGTTCGGTTAATCGTTCGTTTGTTACACAAAAGGCGTTCATTTGCTTAATCGGTAAATACGTATTGAGGTGTACCTTGTTTTGGCTCAAATGTCACAGTAAAGTTGTTCCCATACATCCTTTTCCTTTTCTCCACGAAGGTTAAAATAATCTTTTACTAGATTTGACGATCGAATATGGTTACATTAAGGATAAATGTATGTTCCTATCTTATCTGTATTTGTACTGTTATATCTCATCCGTAGCAATTTATTCAATAATTGCCTTTTAAGATACTTTTACTCAAGTACCTAATTTACTAGAATCAATATCCAGATAATAAGATTGAATCTTATCCGTAACATTTCACTGTTTAACTCCTTTTGATATTCCCAATTGAATATTGCTAATGATTTCATCATAAACTTATTTCTGATCAAAGCCTAGGTATAATAAAATACCTAATTCGCTAAGATAGATGGCTCTGATATCAACCTGTCACACCTCGACCTAGGGCCTAGGCGTATGACCAATGGTTAGTACCTTTTTTGAAAATATATCAGAGTTACGTTCTTTTAGCGGAAGTCTTTTTGAATAAAATATCTTTATATTGAAAACTCAGAATTGAATACCCGTTATATATTTCAAATACCTTGTTATTTGAAAGTATCATTCTTTATAATATTTGGATTAAATATCTGAGCCATCAGATCACCTTTAATGACTATATCCCCAATCTTCTATTCTGTCTTGCTTGTCTGTTCTAACCTTTATTGTTTCCCTGAAATGTGGAAAAAAATACGTCAGCTATGTGCTGGTGAATAACGCTCACTCAACAAAAAGGTTTTCGTAATTCATCATACATAATCATATACAAATCATCTTCGTTATGACACAACAGCAATAGCATTCAACGACTCAGTGGGCCTCATCCCATCTGATCGGAACTAAAAATACCAATAGACCACATAATCGGACTTCACTCGCCCTAGAGACAGTCACTTGCCTCATGGTCAGTATGTTTGTAGTGTGCCCACTACAAATTATATATGTATGTATCCAGACACATGTGTATTTTAGTCTGAGTGTTTAGTACTACCTTGTATCAAAACGTTTTAGTGGATTTGAACCAACCCT
>NW_027500268.1:0-24855 GCF_021521415.1 Bidens hawaiensis
CTCCACCTCAGGTACATATTTATGTATCTCCATAATATCATGAATAGAAAAAGCATAGATTAGGGGGGATATTACACCATGCACTGATGCTTTGCCATACCACCGATGCAACATAGCAAGAAGTAAAAACGTGATCGATGAGGTATCCCGCCCTTAAAAGTCTTTCCTCTTGATCAAGTTATCCGTTGTGGGGAGACAACTTAGAAGAGCTCGCCATGCTACAACATTTACTTTCAAGGGCACCCAAGTATTCCATTCCATAATGTTTTTGAAAGGCAAGGGTTCAGCTCGATAAAGAAGCTTTTTCACCGAGGCCATCGGGAAGCAACCAGAGGTAATCACCTACCCTAATTCCACTTATCCGCGCCCCGTTTAAATACAAAATTATAAATTTTCTCGAGTAAGTCCATTATTTCATTTACCGCTTCTCCATATACAATCTGATGTCTCTAATTCCAGTTTAACATCACTTCGTCATCTCGTTCTAAACACCAATCTGCCACTATGCAACTCTTTTCCACTTTGAACGAGAACAAGTTAGGGAAACAAGTTTTTTAACGGGCTGTCGTCTAACCAAGTATCCAACCATAATCGAATTTTAGACCCATTTCCCACTTCACCTTTAATCAAATTATAAAACGAAACATGCGAAACAGCAAGATAATTATCCATTTGTTGTTGTGGTTCCCTATGTCCCATTTAGTTTTTTATTATGCGGGAGAGCCGGCCACGATCTCTAGATAGAATAATAAAAAGCCAAAACCTTCCGTCATCTTCCACCTTAAATCTTCTTTGGTTCTGGTTACTTTTTACAAGCTACCCAACAACATGTTTTCGATTTACTTTCATTCCCTCCCCACAGAAACTTCCTTCTTTTAGCCTCCAACATCTCTAAATTTTTAGATAGAGTTAACTTGGGAGTTTGAGACAACCGACTTTAACACAAGTTTGATCCTATTAGCAAGAACTTTAGAAATGGCTACAATGAGATTAATAGGTTGAAATTCTTGAAGCGATGAACGAAGAGCAACAACTTTGGTCGAGAGTTGCTTTTAGAAGAAATTCAGTAAGTTTCCAAAATCAGTCTCAAACATGTACCACGATTGCTTTTATATGCTTTTATTGTTTTGGTGTGTTTATTGTTTTAAACGAACTCATAGAAATCGAGCTAATTGCTTATAACAGCTATTTAAAATTTATTAATAATAAATCAAAAAACAAATCTTTTTTAAAAAAAATTATTATATAAAGAAAAATGAAAAGGAAAAAAAAAGAAAAAAATATAATAAGACAGAAAATGTGAGTTTTTCTAAAAAAACTCATCAATACACTACGTATAGATCTATCCACCACATATTAATAAGCTTTTTTTTTTTTAAACCCATGGTATCTCTAGAAATTCCGTGTACAAAATTATCTTTGTAACAAACAAAATAATAAATGGCATTAAATATCAAGGTAATAAATAGTAAGCTAAATATTAATCAATTCTTTCAACACCTCCACACGATACACCACCACATTTAGGTAGTCTAAACAAAAAAGAAATTAAATAGAAACCAAATCACATCATTTAAATTATAAAATCGCAACCAATAATATTGGAAAAACTGAAATCAATTAGCGCACGACACCAAACTTGAAATAATTTTCAATAATTGGTCTTGAGAATGTATTCAACACTAGTAGATCAATGTTTTAAAAACCGGTTTTTTACTCATACTAAATTAGGCTAAAAAATGGTACAACCGGTTGAACCGGATGGTTCAACCGGCTTATGTAGTTACCTTGCAATTGGATATAATTGTAACTTCAACGGAAAAAATAATCCAAAAATACATGATTACATAATAAAATATAATCCAAAAGTTAATCCATAATTAAAAAAGAATACAACACTGCTTGTTTTTTAAAAATAATCCAAAAGTATACTCGTTTCAACGGTAATCGCTAGGTTAAAAGTAATTTAAAAAAAATATAGCCACAATATATAAAAAATCTCTTGGGCTTAAAACCGGTTTGCCGATTTAAACGGTATTTTAGAAAAAACCGCTGGTTCGATATTCTAGCAAATCGTCCAAAAATGCCGGCCTTAAAATACCGGCTGATATGTGAAACCCAGTATTACCGGTTCAACCGGCCGGTATGAACCGGTATTTAAAACACTCAGATGCATAAATCTCGTTATGAAAACGAGTAATCAATATGGTAGGTAGGTGAAGAGCCTACCATGAAATGGCCTCATGGACAAGCTCCAGCCCAGCAATGTCAACAAAGCCCAACGATGATAGGCCCAATAATACAAGAGGTTCTAAAAGATGGTTTGGAAGGAAACTATTTGCGAGGGAAATCTCATGTGGCACGTCCGATCTAGCGGGTGGCCCAATGCACGCATGACCCGGGATAGAAGGCAATAACCAGGAGATAAAGATCTGCGAATTAACAAGGCCCAAAGGAAAGAAGGACGGGCCAAAGGACTCGACCGGATTAAATAAACCAATAGGCAATGTGTATAAACATCTTCTTCTATAAATAAAGAAGAGATCAGCATGGAAATTCATTCACTAATAATACAAAAATACTCTTTACTCGTTATCAACTCTCGATCTCCATTCTTATAGTTGTTAGGAACCTTCCCCTTCACCCGGAATAGGTTCCAACAGTAGGTATGTGCAGGGGTGAGAAAAAACCGAATTAATCGAACCGAAACCGAATTAACCAAAAAACTTATGGTTATTTTTTTTTGTTTTTTGAATGATCAAATTTTTGGTTTCGGTTCGGTTTTCCATTTTTAAAAACTGAAAAAAAAAACAAATCAAATCGATTGATGGTGGATGAAGATTATGAATATAATGACTACTATGACTAAACTTTAAAGATGAGTAAAATGATGAAAATTGAGAATAAACTTTTAGTGTTTTCTAAACTCTAGCTCTTGTAATTTTATATCGTATGGTTTCACGTAACACGAGCCTATTTTTGTTTTTTGAATTCAATATATACGTAGTACTCTAATATATTAGTACAAGCTTAAAATCTTCATTTTTCATTTTTATTATTTATTTATTTATTTATTTATTTGTTTGTTTTTTTGCAATGTTTGGAAAAAAAATGACTATAACCGAACCGAAACCGAAAATAACCAAAAAAACAAAACTGAACGGTTTTTACATTAAAAAAACCGATAATTTCAGTTTCCATTTCGCCTAATAAACGAACGAAAGTAAACCGTGCTCAACCCCAGACACGTGTGTTCTCATTTAACGACCAAAGTTAGCATCCATCCAATTCAGATTGAGTCCGTAATTTCTCAAAGTTGGGGACTCAACATGCAAAACAAGCAAAGTAGTTCAAATATTTAATTCACAGTTTCAAACACTTATCCAGTTACCCCACAACCCCAATCATCTTATGCTTGTCGGTCTCCGGCCAGATCTATATTAATATTATTATTATTCCCGCCGCCGACATGTGCACTCTAGAGAAACGCGGCAGCCTCTTCATCCTCACCTTAACCGGCAACGATCAGCACCGTCTCAACCCTACTCTCATCGCCTCCATTCGTACATATCTCGCCCAAGTCAAATCCCAGTCAACTCCCGGCGCCGCACTCATCACCGTCGCCGCCGGAAAATTCTTCTCCAACGGCTTCGATCTCGCCTACGCCAAATACAACTCCGGCGGATCTCCGGCGGAGGCCGTCAACCTCCTCCTTCACATGGTCAACCTCTTCAAGGACGTCGTGGCGGACCTGATCTCATTGCCGATGCCGACGATCGCCGCCGTCACCGGCCACGCAGCCGCCGCGGGGCTGATGCTGGCGATAAGTCATGATTACGTCATCATGGGGCGAGAGCGTGGGGTTTTGTATATGAGTGAGGTGGATATTGGGATGACGTTTCCGGAGTATTTTACGGCGTTGGTGAGGTCGAAGGTGGCGAGGCCGGATGCGCGGCGGGATGTGTTGTTGAATGGGGTGAAGGTGAAGGCGGACGAGGCGGTGGCGAAGGGTTTGATTGATTCGGCGTGTGATAGTGGGGAGAAGACGGTGGAGGCTGCGGTGCGGATTGCGGAGGGGTTGGGTAAACGGAAGTGGGATGGTGAGGTGTATGCCGAGATTAGGAAGGGGTTGTATCCGGAGTTGATTGGTGTGCTCGGGTTAGGTACGAAAGATCTGGTTAAGGCTCGGCTTTAGAAGAGTAGAATTGCGGGTGGTTTTAAACGCTTTTATAAAAAGTAAAAAAAAAAGAATGAAAAGTTGGGATGGTTATTGTTATTATATTTTTAAGGTTGTTTGTGGTTAAGGGGTGCGATTATATGGAGTTTTAATAATGTTGAATGAAATTGATACATGAAAGGCCTAAATGATGTATACACCAAATATGGTGTAACTATTTGTTTAGTGCTACTCATAAGGTACAACATTTCCCTTTAATGTTACTTTCTCGCTTTTTCATTTGCATAGATTTAATTTATGTTGAAAGTACGTTTTGACTTGTATAATTTATTTTACATTTAAATCGGACGTTATTATTTTCTTTGGGTGTGTTAAATGTATATACTGATTTTTTAAATAATTATTATTCGAGTATATGTAAACTAAAATAATATTCATTACAATATATAGTTTACTTACATAAATTTCCTTTTATATTGCATCGACTGTAACGGTCCATTCCAACTACCGGTTTTTTGTATCTATGCGGGAGCCGAACATAAATTTGGAAGCTCGGAAATCTCAATATGGGCCTATATACATACATAGGATTATTATTGGAATAAAGACAGAAACTAAGTTGGTGTCACAACAAAAGATTTTGGTTTTGTGTTTGCCTTGTAAGCAAATAGAGACTTTGTTTCAAACATAATATGTGTCGACTCCGCACCCACCCTAAAAACCAAAACCTTACTTTTATTTAACTTATCCTTAAGACCGAAAGACAAATTAAAGGAAAATTCTCAAAATAAGCATTTGTGAAAACAAATTTCTAGTTTTATGTATCATTTACAAAAAATTCCAGAAATATGTATCATAAACTAGTCGTGACGAGTAGTTTGTAGAACTAATTAAAAGTTGCCGCGTGTCCTTAAACTAAACTAAACGTAACAAGGCACATTCACTAGTCATTTACTCGTCACGACTACATATGTTTCATGTCTCGTAATCAACGCCCACGAGTAATTCATAAGTCCGTTAGTTGCGACGAGTAGATTATAAGGTTAAATTAGTCGCGACGAGTTAGCTACTAATAAACTACTCGTGTATGGAATATAAACCGGGTAAACTTGTCGTCGCGACTAAAAGACTTACGAATTACCCCTGGGCGTTGATTACGAGGTATCAAACTTATTTAGTCGTGATGAGTAAATGATTAGTGAATGTGCTCGTTACGGTTAGTTTAAGGAAACGTGGCAAATTTTAATTGGTTCTACAAACTAGTCGTGACGAGTAGTTTGTGATACCTATTTCTGGAATTTTTTGCAAATAATACCTAAAACTATAAATTTGTTTTCATAAATGCTTATTTTGGGAATTTTCACCAAATTAAAACACCTTAGAATGCTGCAAGATTTTTGACATTTGATAATGACCATTCTCGTGTGGAAAATGGAAACAGCACCCTCATCAGAAAATAAAATATAATATAATATAGATAGAATTACAGAAATTGACTCAAATTTCACTAGTTGTTTCTGATCTTCAAAATTGATCTTTTTTGTCCTTTACGTTTCAAAATCCAACAGCGTTTGTCCTTTTCGCCTAATCCGGTTAGATTTTCTCGTTAAGTCAGGTCATGTGCCTTGCACATGAGGGCAAATTAGTCATTTTATCTATTAAATTATAATTAGTCTTCTTTTTCCTCCATAGCCATCAAGCTTTCCAGCAGCCACCACCAAGCTCTCCGGCAGCCACCGCCGCCGTCGTCTTCTTCGACAAAGAAAACCACCTCCACCTCCACTCCCACCGGAAACCACCATGGTCAACCGCATTCCAGTCCACCATGTATATATATATATATATATGTATGCATTAACCCAGATGCCCACCACCGCAGCTATTCTCAGAGAGAGAGAGAGGCTTAACCCAGAAAACTGCCAATATATCGTTCATGTTTTGATTGATTTTTTCTCTGGCTCATCTTCCTCACAAATTCCATACAAAATTCTTGTTTCAATTTAGAGTTTTATTCGGTTAAAGTGTTTTGAAGAACCACTAAGATAACACTTAATCTGAAAGTCATCACACGACTCTCTAAATAATCCAGGTTGTTGTATTGAAATCCCTGGCAGTACTTGTGCTCTTACACATGTTTGGTAAATAATACGATGTTGGCACGACCTGTGTGTGTGTTAGGTGGTTCACACGCTAGCTACTTGTGTTCCCTTATTATGACTTGCTAGCTTGGGGTTATGATAGGTATACATATTAGCATCAATGTATCATGATATCATGTAATATCTGAATGGACATTCAGGACAAATTATTTGGATCTCCAGTCAAGTATGGGAATACCATTATTTAGGACCCATGATGGCGATCGATAGATTCATGACAACCCCCAACATCGATAACCTAAAAGGTTGTGTTTGGACACTTTTACTTATAGTAACAGTCCATAAGTTATGAACTGTTATGACTATCTAGTGAATGGTGATTGAATGTGGATACTGAGGTGAGGTGAGGTGAGGATGATGATGGTATAGTTGTAGTATTGAAATGAGGAATCCTGCTGTGCGTGAATTGAATGACATAAAGAAAAAGTGAAAAACCATTGTTAAGAAACTATTTAGTCAAATGGATGTAAGGCTAATGAACATCAATAGCTAGTGTTCTTATCAAACTTATTTCACAATTGCTAACCAAAGTCATATACTCTTGAAACAGCAATTGCGTGATTCCAAACCCTGTCTTCATAGCGCGTCACATGTCACGTATCATAAGTTCGTAACATTGTAATTCATAACATTGTAAATGTTGGGCTTTAAATTGGGCCCTGTATTAATATGTTTTAGATTCGAATCATAGTGCATGATGTGCTTGAAGTAGTTTAATATTTATTAACTAAATTAACTAAAAATAAACACTAAGTAATACTCTAGACTCTCTAAAACTCGACTAAACTACTAACCGACAAGTGAACCGATCGACTCTAGTAAAGCTAAGTAAGTCTGGATATCGAACCCACGAGACTCTTTAAATTACGTTTATTAGCTAATTAGACTCGACTACAAAACATGACTTGTTAATTATATTTGTTTGGGGGGTTATTTAAGATACTAATTTAATACTATTATTAAATAATATGATAATGAGAAAACTACCTAGGCTAGAATCCCCTAAATTTAAGTAATGAATTGACTCGGGAAAATATTTAGTTATGGACTGGGATCGCAAATTAGACACTTAAAAGAAAACCCGAACAGGACTTAAAAGAAAACCCGAACAGGACCCCTAACCATTCTCAAGAGACACCTATGGATTTCTAACAAGTTTTAATGCACACCAGTACTGAAAATCAAGTTTCCTTACGGTCACCTAATTAATTATAATTTAGTTCATTTATACGAAATCCTACCTTACAGCGCGGAAATTAAAGACAATTTATTATATTTAATTGATTTGATAAACAATAATAAATATCAACCCTAAATGGACTCCTTACGAATAACTAAATCTAGCAAGATTAAATAGTAAAGACTTATCAATAACCTAGCACTTTACATATTTAGGTTAGCAGCACACTTAGGTTTATTCGATAATATTATTCCTATGATCTTATCATGACATCAATCATAAAATAATCAAAAACACGAAGTAACTGACCTAATAGCAATCCTATCATATGACAGACAATAATCAAGAAAAATTATGGAATAAAACTCATCAAACAATCCTAAGCATTCATACGCATCAATTAATTATAACTAAATCTTTTACTAAACCAGAAAAACCATAACGTAAATAAATCCCAAAGTCAAATCAAAACATCAAAGTAAGTTCATCATAAGCTTAGATAGTTCATGCAATTTAGCCTAGCATCTTAAATTTAAGCAAAACAAACAATAAAGAATTCATGGCGTTAAATAAGCGAAAACGAAAGAAACAAAAGATAAAACCCGTGTTCTTCGTCTTCAAACAATATGCGCAACACCAGCTAATTCTTCGACTCCAAAGCTGCTGAAAACTGATATCGGATGCCTCGCGACTCACCAAATTCGTCTGGAACTTCCGGGTATGCTTAAGGGTGAGTTTAGGGATCTTTAAATAGGCAACAGGAGTCCAAAAATACGTAAGTATGTTAAATTTTCTGGAATGTTCTAACATAGGGGCCGCCTCGTGGCGAGCTAGGTTACCCCGGTCGCGCGGCGCCCCGGCATGTAGGGGGGGGGGGTGGCCGGCCGGCCTAGCCGGTCCGGTTCTCTTCCTGGTCCGATCCGGTTTGTTTCTTGATCCTTCGGTTCTCCGGTTCAGCTTGTTTTTGCTCCTTTTTTCGCCCTATTTTCACCATAATTAAAACCCGACACCTAAAACATAAAACCATGTTAGTAGTACACAAATCTTACAAGAAAACAAACAAAACTAATAAAATAATAAATAAAATGTACACGGAATTAATGTATATTAAACGTTATATCAGTGCGTCACATATCACGTATCATAAAACATTGTTATTCACAAGTCATGTTTACATTGTATTTTTAACTTATAAAGTAAAAAAACAAAGGCAAATTGGAAATAAATAATTCCAACTTTTGTGTATTGGCTGATAATAATCTCAATTTTAAAAATCATTACAAGCGGTCCCAACTCTCAACTACTTTTGTCTCACTGGACCTCTGTTAAAAAACACTTAACACTGTTATGTTTTTTCCCGAGTTACAAACCGATGTTTTAGGGCTTTTGATCGGAAGAACGATAGGATTCGATGAAACCACTGAGGGAGTTCAGTGAAACCACTGATAAAATGGTGAGAATTTTTAACTATGATTTTGATTATTTATTTGTTTGGTTATTGGGATTTAAGTCTTATAAGGTTGAAGCAGTTTTTTTGCAAATTGATGTAGTATGTCCATGTTTTGCCTCTAAAAATTTTTGAAAATGTTTTTTTTTTCTTTTTTTTATAATTATTTTTTATTAAGGATAATGAAACAACTGTTTTACCCTTGCATGGTCTTTTAAACGTTTCTTCTACACAAGCTTCATGTTATAAGTCAAAAATTTACCTTTGGTTAAATGTTTGCAGAAAAAGTTGTGAAAATGGTTTTATAGAAACAATAGTGAAAAGACTGATACACTTTTACATTTTAAATGTCTCTTCACAAAAAGTTGTGAACACAAAGGATAGTCAAGAATTTACTTTCTGTTGAACGGTCGCATGTAACCCAACTGTTTGCTTTATGTGTC
The DNA here is from genome assembly GCF_021521415.1 of Bidens hawaiensis. Taxonomy (NCBI): domain Eukaryota; kingdom Viridiplantae; phylum Streptophyta; class Magnoliopsida; order Asterales; family Asteraceae; genus Bidens; species Bidens hawaiensis. The sequence goes on from NW_027500268.1 coordinate 9,407, forward strand.
GCACATTTGAACTTTATTTGTTAACTTGTATAACTGGTCCTTGTGTTTGTTACAAAAAAGGACTGTTTTTACCCCCGTCAAGCTACATTCTTAGAACATTAAGGTTGAATTTTGAGTTAGTTTTTTATATATCTAACTTATGTCATCTTGCAGGTGTTGTTAATGTCCCTAAAGGCTGGTGGTGTTGGCTTGAATTTGACTGCAGCTTCTAATGTATTTCTCATGGTATGTATCCATGTTGACTTTTTGACTTTGACTTTTTATGTTTCTTGATTTGCATACAAAGCTCACATTACTATGCTCATTCTTTTAGGACCCATGGTGGAACCCTGCGGTTGAGGAACAGGCGATTATGAGAATTCATCGTATCGGTCAAAAACGAACCGTTTGTGTTAGAAGATTTATTGTAAAGGTTAGTATAATTTTGTTATTATTTTATCCAAAAAGAAACCCAGATATACTTATCTCAATGTTTCAAATACCACTGAATTATTCATAAACTCTTAACAAATTTGACTTTAGGTAGATTTGACTTTTTTTTATTATTCTGTTTAAGACTTTCAAAACTTTTTCTGCCTAACAAATAGAAAACGGGACTAATAGTATTTGAATATTTCTGGGTCAAATATTCCAATTAGAAAATTAAAACACCTGATTTAAAACATTTTAATTAAATGACTTGTTCTGGTCACCTGCCTCCTAACTTTGACTTTTTATGGTTTTTTTCTCCACATGATTTCAGTTTTTTTTATTAAGAGCAGCCATTTGAATGTAAATATATTAAACCTATGGATTGTTTAGGTTAATGAAGAGGTAGGTCCCAGCAGAGCTCAGTTGGACCCGTAAGACTCACCTTCAACAGGGACGTCTGCGCAAAGGCTAAACTCGCAAGACTCACCTTGAAAAGAGACGTCTGCGCAGAAACCAACTGGATCCGCAGGACCCACCATGCTCAGAGACGTGACGTCCTTACGCGCAGTACGCAAGCTGTTCCCGCAGTCCAATCTAGTTTTTTAGTCTATCTCTACCCGATGGTAAGCAGATCCAATCTATCCGCCCCTCCCATAAGATTCTTTCTTTCTGGCGAAGCAAAGGTTCGCTGGCCACTGCCCTCCGTTCCAAGCGAAAAGACGCCGCGCCTGTTTTGTAAATATGCAGTGACGAATAATTCAGCCAAAAAGTAATAGGAATTAGACCTAACACGATTCCAAAAAGAAAAACTTAAAGCATTTCGTTTTATTTGAAAGGGGAAAAAAGAAATATAGGGTTCCAAACCTAAATAAACATCCGAATCGCCCATGAATCTCAGAAAAGCCTCCCAATGGTTGACGTACTCCGCCTGTTCCCGCAGAAACGGATACTAGCCATCAGGGAAGGCTACCCGCGCAGCAAGGCTACACGCACAAGGCACTTAACTCTTAAATAATTCAGTAATGTCACCTGAAGGAGTGAGCAAGCCGGGAATACTCCCGCCCAAAGCCGGGAAAACTCCCGCCCAAATGAGCCAGTCCGTACGATACTGGAGATCTTTTGTACTGTACCTGACGAGGTATGGACAAAAGATCTGACCAAAGCTGCGACAGCTCACTGACAAACAGTACAACGAGCAGTACGCTCTACTACTTTATGTCACTATCAGCCGCTGCTTACTCACCAACCTGTCGTAGCACGTGCGTAGCCTGCAGTTGGTGGAAAAGGAATAGTACACAGCCGACCTGGTCACTATCAGCCGCTGCCTACCCACCAACCACCAACATGGCACGTACGTAGCCCACAGTTGGCAGAACAGGAATACTATACAGCCGGCTGTACCTGCTTGAAAACCTACCTTTGGCTATAAATACTCCAACAATTTGGAACGGTATAATCATCTTATCCCATCTCATACCATCATATCTGCTCTAGTCATTTCTCTTAATATACACTTATATTCAAGAGCAATCTAGTCTGATTCTCACGCCGGAGGGTGGTCACAAGGAGGTTACCCCCCCTTCTCAGTGACGAGCACACGGTGTCTGTTTTGCAGGTCATCTGAAGAACAACCATCTTTGCCGGACCTAACCCCTCGTGGAAAACATCTACTTAACCCCCAGATTATCCGTAATCTGCCCGGGGTCACTTAGTGTTTTTTCAGTTAAAGATTTTAGTAGATTTACTATTTATGCTTTGAAAATGATTTTGACTTTTTGTTTGATTTAGTTTTGACCTTCGTGTAGGATACTGTGGAGGAACGAATGCAACAAGTTCAGGCGAGGAAGCAGCGGATGATAGCTGGAGTTCTTACCGATGAGGAAGTTCGGTCAGCTCGGCTTGAAGAACTTAAGATGCTCTTTAGATGATTTAGTTTTGGTTTGTAATGATTTCTTATTTTTGAAATGGAAATACATTTGGTTTAGGTTATGTTTCTGTTTTGATGTAATGCTTCACTCTTTGTAAATTTTGTTAAGTGAAAATCAAAGCAACTCGGATGGTTTAGTCGGTTTATGATACGTGCGGTTTGGCTTACGGTTTGGTTTTGATAATTTACTGGTTTAACATATGTATTATAGTTGCAAGTATTAAGACTTATTATTTTGTAACTCACTAATTACATTTGGTCAATAATTGAAAACTTGACTATACTCCAAAATGAAATAGATAGCATAATCGAAATATCACTTTCTGTCAGAATAATCCACAAACACAGCACTTAATTGCAAATAAATAAATAATAAATAAAAGTCAACAATATAGGAAAAAATTAAAATTTTTAAAAATCCTCATGGCGATCCATATTTTCACTAATTTATATGCAAACTGGTCATTTAACCTATTCGTCTTGCATCACAAAGTCGGGGCAAGTCCTATAGCTAGCTTGAGTAAAGCTAGGGTTTAGGGCAAGTCCTATAGCTAGCTTGAGTAAAGTATGTTTACAAGGTCGAGTATTCTCCGAGTACTTGGTACAAGGTATGTCGTCGAGGGGAGTTTCTTTAACTACGCCTAGTTACTAAGAATCGATCAAAGGTGGTTAACCTCAGTCAGAATCTTGTCGGTGAACTTACGCCGATTTTGACTTAAAAAATAAAACATAATTCATATTTCTATAATATTAAGAACAAATATCATTTTCTTTTAATTAATGATTAACAATTTTTAGAATAATTTGTCATTTAAAAATGTATTTCTCTTATTTATATTGATATTCACATATTTTGTTATAAATATTGGTAAACTAATGATATTTGGCATATATATAATACCCAAAAATTAATTTTTATTATATTTACCATACCCGGGTACTCTCCGAGTACTCCGCATACACCCAACTCTCCAGTCGGTCGCATAGGGTCCGCCTAGCGACTTTTTCAACTATGATAGAAAACAACGTATTAATAAAACTATAGTTCATCAGTAACTTAAAAAGCGTGTTGTGGACATTCTCACACATGCTCAATCTTTTCTCAAAAGTTTTTTAATCCTTTTTTTTCCATTTGCTACACATCTCTCTCTTTCCATATACATAAAATCCATTTGTTTCACAATTTTCATTTTTAGTAGTTATATATATACTATATATAAGTCACTCATTTTGATATAGATTCTACAAACATCAATTATACCCAGTAAAAATCTCATCAATAGCAAATCTATTAGTAAGGTATGTAGAGGGTGAGATGTAGACAAACCGTACATTTATCTAAAAGAATAGAGAAATTGCTTTCAAAAAGACCCTCAGCTCTAAATTCTAAATTATATAATTTGACATACGGAAGTACGGAACACTACACTCGCTCAATATGTGACAAAAGGCTGGTAGCTATTGATACATAGAAAGAAAATTCTTCACTAATGCAATATCACATTTGTTCTATCAAAAGAAATTACTACTACGACGGTCGCTGCTCGAAATAAGTAGTATTTTTTAACATTGAAATTTGAAAGAGACTTGAATTTATTTTTTGTTTTGCGCCTCCAAAATTGTTAGGCTGTGCACAAAATTAACAACTTTAAATTAGAGTTTTGTAAGAAACAGCTGTAAAAACTGTACACATTTTAGATTTATATAGGTAAAAGAGACTATTTATTTTAAAGTAAAACAAAGTAATGAATTAAAAACTATCAAACTAAAGTTAGAAAAAATAAAAAAGAAAATAATTGGAGTGAACTTACATCATGTTGAAAATGGTTACACCTACGTGGAATAAAGTTGTTTAATATGAGGTTTCTAGAGCAACACGTGTTTCGACCATCACGTATCGCATGAAACAAAACGGTAATATAAGACCTGACATCAGATCGGTGACACGGGGGTAGTGCATGAATTATATGCTGCGATGGCCGTTGGATTGGGCATGCAAGTCAAAGATCCGGAAGCATATATTGACTCTGAAATCTTATCTTTAAGCATGAGGTAATATATTAATTTCTGATAAAGAATTTATTTTTTTATTAAATATTGTTACAAACTTCATTTAAACCAGTTGCTTTCAACTCCAACGTTACTACAAAAACGTGACGAGAAGTCGGCCGATATTGGTTAAACTTGCGTGTTACGGTGAAGACATGTTAGGAATTTGGTTGGTGTTTAGCTCGGTTTGTTATGAGAATAATCTAAATAAAATCAAAGTTAACTATTAATATTATTAAACTTAATTCAAGTTTGTGAACGATATAACAAAATTGTTAAACCTAGAGAATTTAAGTTGCTAAATGAGCAAATTTGTAAAAACACAGAAAAAGAAATGTAACATGAGAGTATTCACATACCATCCACTAGTGTTATAAAAATCATAAGTTGCTAGTCGGGCGATGGGGTGGGGACTAGCGGTTAATCAGATCAGACTTTAATGTATAATTTTCAGTTTTATATATATACACGCACACATTTTTATATGTAATTTTCAGTTATATACATACATAAACACATTTTGGCCGAAATCTCACTAGAAACCGCTGATTTTTGTTAGAATATTGCCGGAAACTGCTGATTTTGACTGGAATCTCGTCAAAAACCGTCGAGTTTGGCCAGAATCTCGTCAGAAAAAGATGATTAAATACGATTAACCCTGAATTTGACTGGATTTGGCCATTGACCGATTAGCCCCAAATTAATCGGTGAAGTAGAGACTAGCGTTTAATCGGGGACTAATCGGTGCCTAGTCGGGATTTTTGCAACACTACTATCCACCATATTCAGTGAGCGGTGTTTTTATAATATAGAGAGTAATTTAAAATGTTGTGAGTGGAGAAGAGAGAAAGATTTTTTTGTAAATCTGAAAAGTTACTGTTCACCCCATATAATTTTTAGTATTTGTTGAAAGTGGTTGTGAGTGAATAAAAGATAAAATGTAATAATAAAAGTATAAAAAAATATTATTTAATTGAAAATAAGAGAATGCAATATTTTTTTAGTGTAATTTTGAATTTAAATACAAAGGAAGGGATGTGAAAGCTCTTAAGGATTCAAACAAGATAATCACATTTAAGCCTTAAGATTAAACTAACACCAACTTAGTCATTCCTCCAAACCATTTACTTAGTTGTATTTTGAATCCATGTATACATAGTAAAACTAGGTCTAATTAATCATCTAGATGTTGCATATTTGCGTAGCAAAATGATCATGTGTCATATGCAATTTAAACTTAAAAAGTATGAAAACGCCATTAGTAAATGCAATTTAGCTCTTGAAGTTACTCCTTAATACAACAAGGCGTTTGACCTCACTATAAGTTTCCAGCACAACTTCGTCTTCTAAATTTGGTGCATCATCAGATAGTTTAAGACATGAAAATAAAACTATTTGCTTTTCGTAGCAAGCAAAACACAAATCTTACTTCTTCATAAAATGTAAATTACAACAAAATCATTAACTGCACCTCTTCGTTATGACTTTGTTATCAATATTCACCAAGGCCAATTAAGAAAGTAAAACAGTACCATGGTAGAAGACTACTTTCAATGCTATTAAATTTTATAACACAAACACATTACTCCTGTCACGGTGAGCACTGTTGGGTTTTTTACGTGATCAACCTCCGATATGGGTATAAGTGTTCGTTGAGAATGAAAGAAAACAAGAGTACTAAATGCTTAAGCAGCGTGGTCTCTAAAGAGCATTGAATGTCTCTTATAAGAGAAATGACACTTACATGCGTTATCGAACACCAATATCCGACAACATTAAATGCCCTTCATCGTCACTTTCTGTCGTCAGCGTTTTAGGGTTGCGCTATGTTTTACCTATTCACATACTTCTTCTAATGGGCAATGCCATTATCCACTAGGTATCTGGTTGTTACTAAAGATCTGTTTGTCTGATTTGATTTTAAACATTAAATAAACGAGAGGTTCCCATTATAATATCTTTAGTCCATGTTATTAACAAAACCCAGACTGTCATATAGCCCAATTGTGCTGACGAGTCCAAGTTTAATTAATGTTCCTAACTGACCAACTGCTTATTTTTCATTGGTTCATTTCAATTAAGGGTCTAACCGTCTAATCACGTAAATGAATCACCGGTTATTCAGTTAATATATCTAGAACCCTAAACTAGTCCCTAACGATGCAATCTATTAAAATCAAACCGGTTGAGACAACTTCCGGTTTGACCGGCTGGTACGGTCAAGATTCCAAAACACAATCCGACATTCCAAAATCTTAACACATGCACTTCCACATAACCATACATACAACAATTGAAAAAATAAAAATAAAAATAAAAATAAAAATAAAACCGTAGGGAACTGGCTGAGCTGTTTACAGCTGTAACCCCAAGCTGTTAGATCCAGCTAACAGTCAGTCAAACCACGGCTTCTTTTCTCTATTGTATTATATAAACCGAGTTTTAACACAAGCCGAGCCAAGCCACCAATAAACTAACATTTTTATAAACTTTTGACTGCTTATCATCGGCTCAGCGTGCTTACCACACGCATCTGACTCTCTATAAATACACACATACACATCAACCGCATAATAATACAACCATTAACAATTTCATTTTATTTCTATTGAAAACCCTAAATCCCCAAATTCTCAAATCAAATCCAATTTATGGCGGACAAATCGAAGAGGCAACCGAGTAGGTTACAGCGGCGAGCACCGGTGTCGATACAGGTAGCTCCGGCGAGTCAGTGGAATGCGGCGATTCCGTTGTTATCTCCGCTAGTGACGTCACCGGAAGCGAAGATGAGTTGTGCTAATAATAATAATAATCAAGAGGAGTGTCGGAGAGCTGTGAATAGTGATAATAATAATAATAAGGTTGTGTTGGAGCCGGAGGAGGCTCCGATTGTGTATAAGAAGTGGCAACATCCGGCGGCTCCGTTTTATTATGAGCCGGCGCCGGCGATGACGGTGCTGCAGTCGATCTGTAGCGGTGGTGTTGATAGGAGTTGATGACGTCACTTGCATTTGAGATTTCTAGTTTTTTTTTTCTTTTTTATTTTAGATCTAACGGTGAATGATTTTATCTGTTCATGCTTTTGCTAATTAATTTTTTTTTTCATATATAAAGAGAATTTGTATTATTTCCAATATAGAAGCCATATAATATTTCATTAGTTTAAGCAATTTAAAAGAGTCAATGTTAGATGACAGAAAAACGGTGACATACATTTGAGCCAATATTGGAAATTTAATCGCTTACTAACTTCGCACCTACTTTTTTAGGTTTTGAGATTAGTACGGTACCAGAATCGAGCTCATCCATGCACTTGAGGTCAGGATTTGTACTGTATCAGAATCGAGCTCGTCCGTGCATGTGACTATCGGTTGTTTATTGTGTGTGTTCACTCGTTTAGAATCTGTCTTTTCTAACAGATAAATATTCATATGAATGTTATATAAGGACGTGAATGAGATAGACACTCATATCGGATATAGATGCCAATGAAGTAACTTCATAAATCAATGTGTGTGATCACAAGATCGACTACTTAAGTGAGGGTGATAGTTCTCGGTTTATTAACTATCAGCCAGTTAAAGACGAGTTAGGTCGGCTTTTGTGAGATGGTAGAACTTTGTTGTTCCACATATCACATTACACATTACAGTTATGCTTATACTTTATATTACTTTCATATTAGAACATATAAGCTTTTTAACAAATTAGTTAAATGCGGATACTATGTGACTGGTAATGCACATTTGTGTGTTATTGGAGTCTTATTAGGTGGCTTGTGGTATATAGCATGTGCGGAAGTCGCATTATGTTTACGATAGTATGTTCAACCTCGAACAACAGCTTGTCACCACGTTCTCAAATTAAAAGAAAGACGACACTCATTATGTGTTATGCCCAATCCAATCATTATACCTTTTAGACGATATACACGTCCTTTTTAGTTTTCAGTATGTTAATAACGTTTATACGTTTTTATGCAATCCATTTTTCTCTAAATGAGAAAGAACTTGAATAAAAAAAGCATAAAATAACAGGTTAATATATACACATCAAATGATCGGTGTGTGTGTGTGGGTTGGGTAGGGGGGGGGGGGGGGGGTTGAATTATGTTTATAGAACAGTGCCAGTCGTTGATCTACGTTATCTTTAAGTAATTTAGGTTAAGTAATTACATGACTAAAATAGATACGCTTTACCAACATTATTTTCAAGTAACTTCTATATTTGGTTTAGCATTATTGAGAACCTTGTTTATTTATTACTAATGTTGCATATAAATAATTTTAGAGAAACATTGTATGAACGTATTGATTTAGGTGTACAAAACAACTTAAGTCAAGAGCTATAAAACGCCTATAATTCGTAGCAATATGTAAATTTTCTATTTCTAGCTTTATTATTATTTATTTGTGTACATCTACCTTTTCCATAAACGTACAAACAAATTTTCAAAATCCTATTCCATCCCAATTACAAGCTATATATAGAAATTAGAAACCTAGGAACAAAGCAAACCCAACATTTTTATTATCAAACACATCTCTTCCGTTTCAACAAGTCTTTTATTGTTATTAAATAAGACAAGTAAAAAAACAAGGGGGGAACCTTTACAAGGACAGTGATTTTATTGACACAATATCGGAAAATAAGATATGTTTTAAATAGTATATGCATGTACTAAAACAGAAGATCAATTACTTTAAGAGGGAGATCTCATGGACTGACAACTAGTCAAAACACGTGGGTGGAATCACTCAACGCATCATCAACTAAACCTTCAATGAATTGTGTTTCCGAAATGATCGAAGATTAAGCCACCCTCTCTTCGTTGGGTATAATAGATTGTATGTACTTCACGTGCCACCTTCCCGAATGTGTTCTCATTATAGTTTTTGACACCATATCCTCCAAACGTCATCCTCGTCCACCTCCCAAAGAAACTAAACCGTTTGTTTTAGATCCCAAAGTAATTGTCATAGAAATAAAATTAACTACTAAAAAGACAGATATAATTGGTTAGGAAATTCATGTACGGTAATAGAGTTATAAAGATGTTATGAACTTTTTAACACCAACAAAAACGTTGGAATATATACTATAAGCGGGATAAAAGAGCACCACAACCGTAAATCAGTATAACCTAATACGTAAACATGTATACATATTACACGAGTGAATGGTGATGCACCCATTACTCACAAAAAATGATAGTTACCGATGCTGTGTGTATAACTTATATTTACATATCCATTATTAGTAAAACAAGATTTTGTATCCTTTAATATAAGTAAACAACAAGATGCTTAACAAAAAAGAATTACATGATATTTTTCAAAATCATAAAGATAAGTTTCACTATTATTATTATTATATTTATTAGACAAAGTTCAAAGTAGTTGCGGTTTTAGGAAGTAGAATTAATGAGAAGGATAATAATAGCATATTCAACCCTCACTGAAGAACCACTACCAGGTCGTAAATTTGGGCCATGAAAAATTTATGACATTTACACTTTTCCACGATCCCGTTATAGCCCAGTTAGTATAAAAATTATTGGATCTTTAATTTTGAATTAATGTAACAAGGACTGACTGTTCGAAACAAATTGACCCTTCCCACGGGGCTAATAATATATTACTATTACTAATATATATAAAAATGAAGTTTGGGACGCTGGACTATGATTGGTCCATTTAGCAAGATTTCATTGAACCATATTTTTTTGGTTTGTTTTTTGTTTTAAACTTTGATAATTATATTTCTAATTATCTTTGTTATGTTTGTTTTTTATTAGTTTAGTTCTAATACCAATATACCGTAACGGATGTGATAAAAACTGACATAATTTGCAGACTTAGCGCATTTTGTTTTAGTTATACTACCGTAACGAAACTGACCGAATGACAATTCTTTTTTTTAGTCCGGTTTTATAACGGACGTGAAAAACCCAACCAAATTTGCATAGACTCACCGCCAGGGACCAACAACGTTCGGGTTTTACCAACGCTTGAGTTTCACCGACCAACGCTATCCCAATGTTCCATCTCAATTTTTATAACTTTTTTTTTTGTTTTAGTTTTCGTACAATAACACATGTAACAGAAACTGACCGAATTCACGTCAACTTACCACCTCAACACTTAGGACCGGTAATGCTTGTGTCTTACCAACGTTCGGATTTACCAACCTGCCCGGCGCAACGGGTGAAAAATTAGTTTCTAATATTTTTTAATTTAACTATCATGCACAAAGTTTTCTAAAAAAAATTATTTTTTTTTTAATTTTGTAAAGAGCACAACAGAAAACTGAAGTCTATGATTCTATTCTATGATGAGAACAGAGAACTTATTATCATCTGGGTTAGCAAGGCCAAGGGCTACGTTTGGGCTGCAAGTAGTAGGCCCAAATAAATCATTTAGGCTCAGTGGCCCGAAGGAAATCAATTTGGTTGCATACAGTAGGCCCAAGGATCAGAAAAACTGTAAGAGTACTTAAAAGTTTAAAATAGTGTCAGGTCAAACAAAATAAAGGTTTTGATTTTAATAATCATTATTGAATGGCATTGGCTGAATAATCAATATTTATTTTATTGTCATTGGCTGAATAATCTATATTTATTTTATCGTCACTGGCGGTTAAAAAAAAAGTTGGCCTCCTATTTTCTCCTGTTAAAAAGGATTTAACGACATTATACTTTTTTTCTAATTTCAAACCAATGTTTAAGGGATTTTAATCGGAAGAAAGATACGAGTCGATTGATATAAAACTTAGTTTGAAACGGTATTCCAAAACGACGAAACAGTGCTTTAATTCGGGTGTTTGAACTTACAATTAACAAAAATTAAGCCGTTTCGAGTTATGTTTTGCATCAATCAACTCGTATCCTCATTCTGATCAAAAACCCTAAAACATTAGTTTGAAATTCGGAAAAACTAAAAAATATAATGCCGTTAAGTCCTTTTTAAGGGAGAACCATTAGGGGCTAACTTTTTTAAATTTGGGACCACAATGACTATAAAAGAATTAGGAATTATTATCGACCAATACCAGTCAATAGGGATTATTTAAATCCAATAAACCTAAAATAAATGCTAATGATCTAATGGATAATATTTGAAAGGCATCTGCCATTCTAATCTTATTTTAATTAGTCATATTATTACCAAACTTAGAACACGGCATGATTCGAACCAAAAATTGGATGTATGCTAACGCTCTAATGGATAAGGCTTAAGAGTTAAGTAGGCTTATTTCTCCATTTTTTGGTAACAAAAATAGAACGGTTTTATATAAAACCTTTTGTTTTTGGAATACAGTAGATATAGCGTAAAGCTATACAGTTGTAAAAATCAATCTTTTACCATTCTCTTATCAATTAAAATTGGTGCAACTGAGAATGGTTACTTGTTTCTCTTTCTCTCCTCTGTGCCTATAAAACCAAACCTTTTGAATGGTTTTTTCTTCATTTCCACTGTCATTTTTAGAGCTTTTGCCTATCATTTACATTCCGATTAAGAGCTTTCGTCTTTGTCCCTGAATTCCGTGCTTAAAGTAACCATATTGTTCGATTCGCAATTGTATGTCTGATAACCCAGACACCACAATTTTCCCTAGTAAAGGCCGTGTAAAATCAGTGGTTATGTCTACTTTGAAGAAAACCGGCAAGGGTACTCGGGTTGCCGAGGCCTCGTCGGAGGAGGGAGGGAAGAACAAGGCGGTGAAGAGATGGGATGAGATTCCCTGCAAGTTGAAACAATCTGATTTTGATAATCTCATCGCCTCTCAGGGTTTTCTCCCTGAGTATGGTTGTCTGCTCCCGGCGACCGGGCAAACGGCGGCGGATCCTCCCGCCGGCTATATCTCCTTATATTCTCACTTTTTCACCCACTGTAATCTTCGTCTTCCGATGACGAGGTTTATAGGTGCGCTCCTCCAATTTTACGGGATTCATATATCTCAAGTCCATCCCTGTGGATTAGTGCGCATGACGCATTTTGAGTTCATGTGCAAAGCTCAGCGCGAGGAGCTGTCACACCCTCAAAATCCACTAACGGAGTTTTACCGTCAGAGGGTGTGAACTAACAGGATCGGATTCATTAGTTATAATCAAACCATAAAACAAAGTTTCAAATCCATGAAAACGTTTACGAGTAATTAAATGCGGAAGCGTAAAAACCATAGAAACCAATGTTGCGTCACGCAGGACGACTTAAAACCCAATGATAACAGTTTAGAATAAGTTTGCATAATTAAAAGTGTTTCAAGCAATGCATGATCCTAAACCGCGTGCCCGCCTCGGCTACCTGAGAATAACATACTAAAAGTGTCAACACGGGGTTGGTGAGTTCACAAGTTTATATAAAATAAAGCGTTTAGCGTTTGCGTTCAGCGTTTTGCGCTTCAGCGTTTTGCGTTTCAGCGTTTTGCGTTCAGCGTTTTGCGTTAAGCGTTTTGCGTTACCAGATAGTGTTATGTCAATTATATATCTATAGGTAGCTAGCCTATAAAACAAGTATTACTAAGTGTTCGACACCGAAGCTGACTGTTTATCATTTGCCTTGCCACCAGGTCTATCCCGACCATGGTATGTGTTTAGCCAAGATTACACCCACTCGACCTCCAGTCGAGTTTAGCGTTGGGTGGGGTTTGTCAAACCCAGTAGTACTACTCAACAATGACTCGCTATTATCCAATATTAAACGATTCGATGTGAATGAAGGACTTTAGTTAACGCGTTTGCCACTTAGTCTTTACAAGTGATATATAATCTATATTAACAAAATCTTAAATGCGTTTTCGGAGTATGTTATCTCCCCCAAGTGAAAAGCGTTTGAAAACAGTTTAAAAAGGGGTAAGTGAAACTCACTGTTTGCGAAGTATTCCCAAAATAATTCACCAAGATGCGCGTCACAGAAAAACTCTCTCTAGCGTTCTAAAACAACAAAGAGATTTTTCTAAGTGTCGGAATATTATCGAGTCTCTAGACCCGGCACATAATACCTATGCACACAATGTGTTTCGTGTTTCGTTTGTGAATCGTGTGTGACTTTAACAAGTACATTCGTGATACAATACATGTGTGAACAATTATTTACGTGTCATGTATTAATAATGTACATAACTAGCAATTATTCCCCGCAAGGGTAATTTGGCCAAAACACGACAACTATTTAGCAAGTATTCCCCACATGGGCAATTTGGTCAAAACATAACAATTATATAGCAAGTATCATGTTTCATGCATCTTCACAAAATTCAACAGCTAGTTTCACCGAGACAGAAATTCTACTTGAAATATTATACTATTCCACTGATCATAGCATCTCAATTAATTCATCAAAAATCATCACAAAAGCATACATGTATTAGGTTTCCAGAACATGTTTTATTTTATTTTTATTCCACATAGGTTTCTCACAATGATCAAAACATTACAGCAAACTCATAACAGTCAAATTCATGCGCAACAGAATGTTATTTGAAATTCCCGTTAAATGAAAAATCCAACAAATGCAAGACCACTTGGGTTAGGTTCCTAACTCAACAAGTCAACTTCCAGAAGTGGAACCAACCCAATTGGTCTCGTAGTTCATGAGATATAACATTTACAAAACAACCTAACAGCAGGTCTAACAACTCAGCTTTGCACAACGTTTTTGTAAAATCATAAAAGTTAACTTTTACACGTCAAAAAATTGCAAATTTATATTCTTTAGAAACTAGACTCAACCTAGTTTACTGTAGTATCAATAATCTCAACCAATTTTCAAATTTACACCCCGTTACAGTCAATTAAACATCAATAACACAATCTGTCCAGAAACTGTTTGCATCCAAACTTAACATATTAACTATCTATGGACCATCATTCATTCATATAACACTCTAGACTCCATAATCACCATCCATGCACATCAATTACACATTACATACATGATTAGGGTTTTTGTTTGAACTCAAATCAAAGACACAAGCAATTAACATGTAACAATATCCATTCTAGTTATCAAATCATCATCAAATCAACAACAATCATATGAACACATTACACACATAAATCGGCCCCTAGGGTTTTCAATTAACCCATTAAACATCGAAATTAAGTATAAGGGATGCAAGGGATAGTCGTTTATACCTTCCTAGCACCTTAATCTTCAATCAAAAGCTTGAAAACTTGGTTGTATGTGTGTGTGTGAATGGCGGCATCCGTGAGGAGGGGGGGGGGGGAAAGGAGTCCGATCGGGGTAGAGGAGAGGAGAGAAAGAATGAGTTAGGGTTTAGGTTTATTATTATTAATAATAATAATATGTTACACTCAAGTCCCTCAACTTTCAATTGTTGTTTTTCTAGCTTAACTAACTAGTTCTAGTACATTGAGTTAACGTTTATAACGATGTTATCACACAACACATAAGTCTAACACATAATTATCACATAATTACTGTTTTGACGTTTTTCGTTTATTCACCAATTGTTTGCGTCAACTCGTTTGCGTTTCGGTGCAATTTCCGAAAGACTACACATGTAGTAAGTGTTAAGCGTCATTTAAACCCTAGTTTAAATGTAATGAGGTGTGCGTTATAGATTCAGTGATCTTTAAGTTTGAATTGACGGAGTTGAGTTAACGGAGTTAACCTGAAATTGACGATTGTCACATCATTCCCATGTTAAAGAATTTTCGTCCTGAAAATTTGAGTCAAGTCGTGATGAGTGTCTGAAAAAGTAAGAAAAATTTTCAGTTTGTCATATCATCCCCTAGTAGAAAGAAATTTCGTCCCGAAATTTAATTCATACCTCCGGTGATTTCTGACGGTTTGTCGGGTTTCGCGGTTTTCTGTGTTTGGTCAGCCCTTCCAAAAAGGTGAGGATACTTTTTCATCATTTGATCCTCGCGTTCCCACGTGAACTCCGGTCCACGTCTCGAGTTCCAACGAACCTTAACGATTGGAATCTTGCTGTGCTTGAGTGTTTTGGTTTCCCAATCCAAAACTTCGACTGGTTCTTCAATGAAGCATAGCTGTTCATCAACTTGCAGTTCATCCAAATGGACTACTTGGGT
>NW_027500269.1:0-41728 GCF_021521415.1 Bidens hawaiensis
ATTTGAAATTGAATTCGTTTAGTTTAGTAAGTATTCATTTATAGTTGTAGTTTATGTTTGTTTGTGTTTGATTATTTTCATTTATGTTTGTGAACCGTTTGTTTATAATATTAATAAACAAATATAAGCGAACACTAACCCGTTCATTTTTCTTAAAGAATACGATGTGAACAAGAAAAACCCGTCTGTTTAAGTATTCATGTGTGTTTGTTTGTTCAATTAAAATTGATACAAAACAAAATTAACTTATGTTCGTTTGGTTCAGTTACATAGCTACGAAATAAAATAAACATGCTGAGTATTATAAAAGTCCGCAATTAAAAGGCTAAATATTTAAAATTCCACAATTAAAATGTACTAATCTAAACGTAAAAGATCAAGATTATAATAAAGGTGTAATGACAAGATTACCCTTAGTTTTTTTCTCACATTTTGTTAAGTTTTTAACGGATTGCTATACTTTGTACTCAACTTTGTTATTGAATTGAAAGTTAAATACCTAAACAAGTGACTTTTAAATGTTAATACCCAATGTTGTTACCAAATGTTTTCGCACCCGGCCCGGATGCCTTACCGGGTCAAAGGTTGGGACCGACCCTGGGAGGGCGGACCGGTGTTTGACTTGAATGACGTCATAAATAATTTAAATATATATTCACACACACACACACATATATATATATATAAATTCATAATACATATAAAAGATAATAATAACCAAAAATAATAATACTAACGAACTTTAATGTTTATTTATGTTTTATACATTGCTTTGTTAAATATATATGATTTATGTTTGATAAAAGACATCAATGAAGTTTGATTGGTTGGCTCATAGGGTAATTATTAAAGCTTCTATCTTTGAAATGACCCAAGTTCAAATTCCGGCACACACATTTCATTTCGATTTAATTAAAAATGGGTTTTACCAGTTCACCCGTCGGGTCAACCGGGCCGACCTCCACCCGCAAAATCCGTTTGGGTTTTTAGAAATGTCCCAACTACACTGACCCGGCCCGGGTTTCAAAACGCTGGTTGCTATTTTCTTGCAATGTTAGACACCAATTATGTATTTAACTCTTAAATTACAATGAATACATAAAAAGATATCAAAGTTTGAAAACCAGTTTTCCCGCGCTTAATATACTGAAATTCATCATCATCATCAATAATGGAGGATATTGGGAAATTGAGTGGGCGGAAGGGTTCCATTCTTTGGAACATCAAACAATCATTAGATGCTGAAATCTTGGTTTATGATTTTTGTTTTCTTAATTTGTTTTGATTATATACCTAAAATGGAAACATAAAACTTATGGCAGTTTTAACAATCTATTTTCACTTTGAGAACAGAGAGAATGAAAATAATAATTTTTTCAAGTATTTTGGAATAACGAGAATGTTTGTTATTTTTTTTCTTGTTTTGTACAGGACCAGGCACATGATCATGCCACTGAGAACATGTTGACCATGTATCCGCATACTCCGAGCTCACAAACAACGCCAGGAGATCATCCCAAAATGGCGGGATGTTTCTGTAATGTCTTGCCACACGAAGCTGATTGAGTGCTTGGGACTCTATGAGTATGACTTAACAATTGAAAATGTTTTGTGCAGACTTAACAATACATACTTAAACATAATGCTTGTACAAATTTTAGATTTGTCTGTGGTTGAGTTGCTTGTTGGCGATTGTTTGTGCATAATGTGCTAAAGGTCACTTTATATGGGTAGATATAGATCTATGATACAATAATTTGTTGTTCTGAATATGCTTTGTTTATAATCTTTTTATAAGTTTATACTTATATGTATAATCTATTAATTACTAGATTGATTGCAGCATATTTTATGTTTTAATTACACACACATTAGATGAGAGGTTTTAGGTTCAATCCCAAGTGAAAGGTAATTTTGGTGTAATTTAGAAGTGAGTACCGAGTAGATCAAGGTGTAACATTTGCCGTTTAAAAAAATACCCGTGCATTCATTTTGCCTATATTTTTTGATCTAAATCGAAGTCAACCCATTGATTTTTTAGTACATTCATGGTAATAGACTGGCTTTCATGATTTGGAATGCCACCATGCAAAATTCAAAATATGTCATTTGTCACCAGGGGTTGTAGCCTATCTTTTTGGTGAATAGGTTCAAACCTGAATAGGATGACATATTTAAAATGGTGCGTGTTTAGCTGAAAAAAACATATACTAATATCAGCCATAAATACCATTGTTTTTAGGCTTTAACCATGCAACTTTGGATTTAAAAAGTGAGAAATGCATCGCGGCATGGCCTAGAACCGAGGCACTTTATGCTTTTCGTGGGACACATTTTATTATGAAAAAAATATAAGATATTTGTTATAGGTTTCTAACATCATTAACCCAAAATTTAGGCACAAAAAAGCCAAAACAGCATGAAATACGCTCGCCCGACTCATCTGGCTGACCCATATTTTGCCCCCATAACGAAAATTCTAGTATTTGTCACTGTCTCCTGGCTCCTGCTAGTCGCCCGCCTTCGCCTCCTTACCTCCAACACCGTTTTGCCGTCCTATCACACCTGCGCCATCTCCTCTTCCATCTCCACCATCACCTTCTATAGCATCACTGCCATCTGTCACCACCAACGTTCATAAACGCAAATATTAGTTGGACGGAATCAATGGGAGCAGTGGTGGACGAAGACCGGCTCGTCGTTGTTGTTGCTCGCTATTTTGATTGGAGAGAACCGTGGATCGCTAATTAAAATCAACTGGGATACAAGTGGCGCACGTCGTATACAATTAGAAATTATTGTATCGGATCCTTTTTCTACATACTAAAGTTAACTACTTAGAGGATAATCATGCAAAGCAATTAGAAAAGTACACAATTAAAACGCTAAGTATTAAAAAGCCCACAAAATATATAAAATCGATACAAATGCCGATACTGTATGTTCATCTTCGTTCCACCGTCTGAAAACCACTCAAACGGTCCTAAAATACCCGAACTGATCATCTTCATTCCGTACACTCAAAGAACTCATCAATGGAGAATATTACGAAATTGACCGCGAACAAGGGTTCCATTCTCTGGAACATCAAACAATCACAAAGTTCAGATGATAATATTCTCCATTGATGAGTTCATATATATATTTATTGTTATTTTCAAGTATTTTTTAATAGATGATTATGGTTTCTTAATAATAGATTGTGGTTTGTTTTAATAATTATATATTTGTTTTTTATGTTTATTTTTTTCATTAATTTCTTAACAAATGATTTATCTAGGCTTTTGGCATATGTATGACACCACTGTGCGACTTATGGTAACTATTTAATTTTATCATTTTAGTTAGTTTTTATTAATTTTATTGTTCTGATCAACTTTAATATTGTAGTCACTGTCACCTTCATTATGTCAACACATATCAAGGACAACACTGATGTTCATCAAATTCTTATTCAAACGGATGTTAATTACTAGACTGTGGACATCAAATACATTAATGACGAATTTGTATGTTTTACTACTTCCAACAATTTAATTATAGTTGTTACAAATTTAGTTGATGTTTAGCTTTTGTAAAACATGATTTCAAATGCTTACCCAATAATAGTCAAATTTGTCCAGTTATATAAAACTAAATGACTAAATAGATAAGTACATGCGTCATTTTAGCAGTTTACATATTTAAATTTTTGTTCTTAAATTTGAAATTCTAGTTAATAAAAATTTGTAACTAACTTACCAGAATTACGGATTTCATTAAATTTTGATTAATTATGTTATTAATAGTTTATCAATAGTTTAGGAAGGAAATACATAATTTGACAATTTACTATTTTTTATAAAAAGATCCATGACTGTAAATAAATTTTGATTACATAATCATATCATAATGTTCGTTCTACTAGACATAAATAATCTTATCATAATGTTGATGCTTAATGTTTAATTTGAACTAAATCCGGTATTTACAATTTATTAACTAGACTTTAACTTCGGTATTTACGTAAATAACCAATACATTAACTTTGCAACCTTTTAAAACTTACACAATCAATTAACTTTGTATATTTGGAAACAATTAATTATTAGTTGTTAAATTATTTGTTTTGTTTTTAAAAATGAAAGCAATGACATCTCCAGGTTTACATTTCTAATTTTTTGAACATTTGTATATAATAAAAACTTATTACTTTTATAACTTTCACAATCAATTAACTTTTTTGTATTTGGAAACAACTAATTATTAATTGTTAAATTAGTTGTTTTGTTTTTTTCAATGAAAACAATAAAATCTCTAGGTTTACATTCATGATTTTTTGTATATTTGTATATTATAAAAATTTATGAACTTTTATTTTCGAGAAGCATTTACAACTTTTATGTATTAAATTTCTTTGTATTTTAACTTCTATGATATTTCATATAACCTCAAATATTCTTTTTTATTAATTTGAAATTTTAATATAATTATTTAACTTTTAAATTAGATTTATATAACCATTTTAAGTATGGTATATGATATATTCTCTAATTTCATTCAATAATTTGAATTTTAAATAAGTAGATATCAATTTTTAATTAAATCAACAAAATCATTTTTAATTTACAAACTGTTTGACTATTAATAACAACATTAATTAGATAAACTATAGGTTTGAATTTTTCTATTTTTGTTGCATATTTTAAAATCTTTCAAATTTCAAATTTATTTGGAACTGATTACCTTGAATGCTATTGAGAATGCTATTCCTTCGTTAGGTAACTAACCAAATTTTTTTTGTTATTACCTCCATATATATACTTTTAGTTTAACACAAGAAATTTCATACCACGTATTTTCATTTATCAAATTCTGTAATTTCACATTTCTTAGTAAAGTTCATTTCTATTATTCAATTATTTCATTCATTCATATTATTGATATTGTTCATGCATTTTAATTGTTATCAATTTAATATTTTGTTTGTCTTCTTATTATTATACAAACATCACAATGGAGCCAACAAATATAGCCATGTTTAATGAATTGAATGTTCTTAAGAATGATTGCCTTCGCGAGGTTCATATATTGAAGTTATGACGTCTAAAGGATATTAACAAACCCAGTGAAGACTGGTTCATAAAGATGATTTTGCAAGACGATATGGTAATTTCATTTTTACAAACATATATAATCTAATTTTACATTCGTTACTACTTACACATTATAATTATTATTTTTTATATTTTATTTACACGTTTTTTTGTTAGATTAATTCTATAACAAGGTAACCAAATTCAAACTGATGTTAGGAAGGCTTGTATTCCAAAGCATGATGTTTATCTTGGTGAGAACAGGACGTTGATTATTAGGAAGACTTCACTAGGATTAAAGGAAACTTTTGTTTCAATTAAAAAGAAAGCAGTTTTCAGTTGCTATTTGTTTTGCAATGACCATTTACAAAAGTCAAGGTCAGTCTCTAGCAACAGTTGGGATATACCTGAGAGAACGATGTTTACAAATAGTCAACTTTATGTGGCTTTATCAAGAGTGAAGAGTAGAGACGGTGTTAAAATGCTTATATTAGACAAGGAAGGTAAAGTTGCAAATAAAACAACAAATATGGTTTGTAAGGAAGTATTTAATAGTTTATGAATTTTACATTTTTAACTTTTGATTATGTTTCTAAACATTGTACTTTGAATGTTATTTTGGTTTAACTTTATGTTTGACAATCTTTTGTTTTCACACTACTATTATTTAATCTAAATATTATGTTGCTGTCCCAAAAAACATATCACAAATTATGTTGGCCTTTCATATTGCATGTGTTTGTTAGACGATTTCTATATCTCTACCCGTGTCGTACACGAGTCATTAACCTAGATCAGTATGATAGTGTTGGCCCTGCCTTTGATCCAGCATTACACTAACCAGATTTTCTAAATGGTTTAAAAATGTCTGGAATGCCTAACTATAGATTGGTTCTTAAAGTCGGTGTGCCAATAATGTTACTAAGGAATATTGACAAGTAGAACGACTTGTGCAATGGAACTATATTGCAAGTAATTAACTGGGCAGGCGTTTTATCGAAGTAAAGATTATCTCAGGTACTAATATTGGTTATCGCACTTATATAACTCGTAGTGATCTAACCCCTTAAGATAAGAAACTTCCATTTAAAATGAAAAGAAGGCAGTTTCCAGTTGCAGTTTGTTTTGCAATGACCATTAACAAAAGTCAAGGTCAGTCACTAGCAAGAGTTGGCATATACCTGCGAGACCAATGGCATATACTTGCGAGACCCGGTGTTTACACATGGCCAACTTTATATAGCTTTATCAAGAGTGAAGAGTAGAGATGGTGTTAAGATGCTTATATTAGACAATGAAGGTAAAGTTACAAATAAAACTACAAATGTGGTTTATAAGGAAGTGTTTAGTAGTTAATGAATTTTACATTTATAATTTTTAATTTATCATTCAATTCATTGTAAATTGAATGTTATTTTCGTTAAAGTTATGTTCAACAATCATTTCTTTTCGTACCGGTTTTAATACGAATATGTATCATCTTGCCGTCCAAAAAATATATCACGAATTGTTTTCTCCTTTAAAATTACATGTTTTTGTTACACAAATTACATAATTCCACCCGTGTCGTACACGGGTGAATAGCCTAGTACGTAAATATAATGATAAAGCAACAAGTTATCTAATACATAAAACACAATGATGCATGCATATTACAAAATAACCTAAACGTAAAATACAATGGTGAATACATACTACACAATGACATGTAACATAAAACACAATGGAACATATATGTTATTCAATGACTTCAAGGTAATACATAATGAATGTGATACTTCTTTTTTTTTCCAAATTAAGTGAATGTCATATGTCAATAGCGAACAAAAGATAATGAATACACAATAACTAAAACATGATGACGAGCAAAAAAGACACAATGATGAACAACAGAATATTATGAACAGAAAGACTAGGTGACAAACAAAAAGAAACAATGACGTAATTTTGATTTAATATATATTTTTAAAATGAGTACCAATTGAAAAACACAATGACCATAATCTATAACAATTCATAAAAAACTCAACTGAAAAACACAATAAACCAATAACATAATGTATAAGGACAAACTATTTTTTTATTGCTATATAATAATACGATACTCATATTAAAGATAAAGAAAAATGCTTGATATTATGGTGATTTTTTTTTAAATTATCGCATAAAAAATTTATGGACGTTTTAAAATGAAAGGAAATTGATTCTTGCATATAGAGATAGAAAACTAATAAATGCGGGTTATTCCATTTATGCCATTTTCATTATTTTTCTTATTAAATTAATCACAACCATTCAAATATAAGATTAATGGACTAAATTGTTTCTCACATTTCTTATTTTTTGTATACTTTGTATTTTCACCATATGAAAGTTATCTACTGAAAATATATTGTTAGAAATAAACCGTTTAAAGTCAAAATGATTGTTCATATAAAATATCGTTGACTTTGAT
This sequence comes from Bidens hawaiensis, assembly GCF_021521415.1. Classification (NCBI taxonomy): domain Eukaryota; kingdom Viridiplantae; phylum Streptophyta; class Magnoliopsida; order Asterales; family Asteraceae; genus Bidens; species Bidens hawaiensis. Next base: position 7,531 of record NW_027500269.1, read on the forward strand.
ACCCACCACCACCCCGTTTCTTAATTAGATCATCCGTAGTGGGCATCATGCCAACCACAAAGTGCCCCCATAAAGTCCTGCACACCGTCTCCGGGGCTCTATGGCTCTTTTTTAGGCGATGAACGCTTCCTACCAAATGCCAGATAGGGGAAGAATGAGTCGGTGGTTGCTTTATTTGTTTTCTAATAAAAAGAATAATAGTATAACAATAATAAAATAATAATGAAGGTGGGGAAGATTGGGCCATCGTCTTTAGAAAAGAACTTCTCCAATACCACATTATTTCTATAAATTTTCACTTATACGGTAAATTATAGCTTTGTGTTTTGTTACATGAGAAGTAACTTAGATGCTAAAGTTTTCATGATATTAAGGGTGACATCTGTATAGCAAACTCAACTTTACACGATAGAACTAGACATTTTAAGATTGATTTTACTTTTTCTGTAAGACCCCAAAACCCGGGAATCCTACAGTTGGTCATCATATCGAAAATTTTCAAAAATTTAAAACCAAACACGTTCATCTTATTAAAATCAGTTCAGAGTAATAAACAGCGGAATAATAAATATCAAAATTCTCAAAAACCAGGAATTGTGCCCGAAACCAAAAATTAAATGCTTATAGTAATAAATGAAAGGAAACAGTTTGCGTTATTAATTCTCCGACTAGATATGCCTTCAACCGTCCGAGTAGTCTTGAGCACCTCCAAGCGATAGTTCCCTACTTCTCAACCTGAAAATCAATCTAATATACACACAAAGTCAGCTAGAGCTGAGTGAGTTCAAGTTTTATATAATCAATATTTATGATTCAGTTTAGGTTTCCAAAGTACGAAACTTGAAAATCATAATTAAATAAATAAATTTTCTTCCTTTAAAATATGTATGCTAACATGGGCCTCGCACCACGAGTCGTAACTCGAGTAATATATTGGACCCGGTAGCAGAAAACAGTATGTAATACGGGCCTCTCACCACGAGTCGTAACTCGAGTAATATATTGGACCCTAATACATAAAATCCACACAATACGGGCCTCTCACCACGAGTCGTCATTCAAGTAATATATTGGACCCGTCCAAATCATGGATATGCAACACGAGCCTCTCACCACGAGTAGTAACTCGAGTAATATATTGGAACCGGCCACAATCCGTACAAACACACACACCCAAAGGCACGCTTACGCGTAAGTTCATCAAGTACACACATCAATAGATATACGTATATATATATGCACTATAGCTTAATCACGACGAACTATTATATTTCCTCAAGTATAGGTAATTGGTAATATGTATAATGCATCTAAAATACAATGACTTCAAGTAAACCTATAAGCAGTCACTTAACAGTTTAACGGGTAAAACAAGTAGGTGTGTATGCTAGCCTAAAACGTAAAAGTAAAAGGGGCATCATGAACTCACCCGTTACGGGGCACACAATCACCACGAGCTATAGAACCCCTAAGTATTCCCACCACTCAAACGCCTGTTAGATTACACACAAGAATTACTAACGATACCGAATTGACTCGTTTATCCTACGAGGCGTTCTAGCATGGTTTGATTTACCTAAAGCCTCGACCTCACCAAATTCAATTAGAACTGCCCCGGGTTACCAAAACCACCCTTAGATAATCCTGGGGACAAAGGATTCCCAAATTACCCCCGGAAGTTGCTAGATGAAACGAATATGCACGTTTATGAGTTGTTTATGCTCTTAAAAACCAACTCAGCCCCGTTTGGACCAAATTTTATAAAATCACAGCCAAAAAGTCCACACGACACTACACGAGTTGGATGGGTCGGTAATTCGCAAGCACAACGCACAAACTACCAACAAATGCGAATTTGCGTTGTACCGACCCATTTGAGTAACCGACAACCAATTCAGCCCCAATACTTAAAAAAAATAATTTTTCCATAGCCCATATATCAAACCGAAGCTACACCAACTGAATTGGTTGTTAATTCCTTCAAACCTCGCGCTAAACGCAACAATTTAACAATCAATACAACCGAACACTAGTTTTTAATCTATCACTAATTGACCAATCAAACGAAAATCATAGCTCGCGATATTAAAGTATGTTACACTAGACATACCTAGGAAGATTATGGAGCAAGAACCTTAATCAAAACAGCCCCGAAAGTGTTCCGAAGGACATCCACCAATTAAGCCTAGAATAAGCGATTTTTCGATCAATACTCAAGATATAATGATGAATTAAGGTGTAAAAGACTCGTATAAGGTTAGCACCGAACTGGAATCGAACTTTGGAGGCTGGAGAATGGTCGGAATGCACAAAAAAACGAGGAGAACCCCCCCCCCCCTTTGAAGCTGTCGATCGGAAATAAGGGGTTGGCTAGGGTTTTTTTTCATGATATAAACTAAGTGTTACACACTAGCCCCTTGAAGTTGAAAATTGTGATAACTTGAATGAAAGGTTAAGTAGGTTAGGCTTACGAGATCGGCCAGGAGGACCTTTAAAATGCCGGAACGAGTCTGGTTAAAATACAAGCTTTGTTAGGCATAACCCTTTTTACGAAAATTTACGGACGTTACATTTTCACACAATAGATTTATAAAGTATTTTAAAAGGTTATTTTCTTTCAATAAAAGTTGAGTTAATTGATATGTGACATAATATTATACGTTATTATAAGATAAATTAACTCATAATGTATAATTTTATTAAATATAATAAGATATGATTTGAACAGATATGATGATTTATTTATCATTATAGGAAAAGATATCGTATTATATAATAATTATTGTTTTTTAACTAAAAATTTTATGTTGTTTTTATTATTAACTAGTATTAAGCCACCCTACCCAGGTGCATTGCGACGGGGGCATATAACAATAAAAAAAAGTAACGACAAAATGTTTTATCGAACCTATATGTTAAAGACTTAAAGGACAATGTTTCATCGAGCACATGTATTGATAGGGAGTTGAACCAACATTTTGCGGCAGGACTCTAAAACGAACAAAAATAACACGTAAAAGGGTTCAACAACTCACACACGTTGTGGTGTGTTAATGCCCAAAAACTAGACCGAAACGTATAAATATAGAAAAGAATAACTATGTCGACTTTCGGCCCACACGTTATGATGGAGCCTCTAAACAAGGAAAATAAACGTAAAAATATTGAACCACATATTAAAGTGTTTTAACTTAGAAAATTTAGAGCGAGACGTTAAATGAAAATTTTATAAACGAAAAGTATTGATGACCAAAATTGAAAAAGAAAAACTATTATGGTTAAAAACGAAAATTGTTTCGTCGACTAACATGTAAAACATGAAAAGTATAGGGGTTATAAATAAATAGGAAGATTGAAAATGACAAAAATAAAAATATTAATCAAGCACAAAGTACAACCCATTTTGCACACTAAGTTTGCAAAATGTTATATATGTTTATAATATAATTTGTTGTATTTTGATAAAGTTTTGTAAGAAGGGTAAAGTTGGAGGACTCTTGTAGCTGTTTAAGAGGACTAAAGGTCTGTTTATGTCAACTGCAAAAGTGAGGAGTATATAATATTCCCTATCGGTGAATTTTGTTGAACACAACTTTTAGGGTTCCATTACGCCGCCATCGTTTTGTTTTCGACCATCTTCTTCATTTGAGTTTTGTTTTTCCTTTTTCTCACATTTTGAGAGTTCCTGGTATGATGATTTGATTTCGATCATTGTTAGCATTGTTTTTTAGGTCTGTTTAGTAAGTATTCTTGACTCGACGGTTCATCATTTTTGATGAATCATTTTGGGTTTTTTGGATTAAGGTTTTGGATAGTAATCATAATAATAACTCTTGAAGAAATATCATGTTGTTTAGGGTTATGGTTCATACTTATCAGATCTAGATAACTTTTCGATGTTATCAACTTATACCATATTAGCCTTTTTCTTGTAATAGCAGAAATATCGTTTCCTCAAATTAGGAAAGATTGATCAAGGTATTTGAATGTTTGCCAATCGTAGAAAGATCAGTCAATGGATAGCCAATTTAATGATTGAGCTTTACATTGGGCTAAAGTTATTCACCTTCCTTGGTTTTGGAGAATCATATACCATGAACAACCATTGTACAGTGTAAGTTTTTTTTGTGCATGCCTTTCAACGCATTATAATTGTTCCCTTTGGAAGACAAATGAATAATTGTTTTAGATGTTTATACATGTAAGTTCTATTGTTTTTGACGTAGATTTTTGTGTAAACTGTAGGATGGTAAGAAAGTACAATGTTTTGCCACAAGTTACTAAGTGTGATGGTTTGCATTTTGTCGAGAAGGTGGTCCAAGGCTGGTAGCTCATGAGCCAAAATTTAGCAGACCGGTAATTGGCATGGTAATTGGCTCTAGAATTGTCTAAACATGTGAAACCCCACCTTTTTTTAACAAATCACCCTAAGGGAATGCGACGATCTTTGACTTTACCTAAGTTTTGACTCATTGTCCTTAAAATTGAAAATCTATATTTTTATAATCGTAATATGTAAGAGAGTTGAATCTTTTACTCAAAATTATAAAGTTCTATAAAAATTATTTAATTATTATTATATTGTATAGTTATTTGTTTTTTTGGTTTTAATGTAAACTTATGGATTTTACATTAGATCAGTGAAGTGCTTGAAGATTCCGATGCATTGAAGTGAAGCACAATGCCTTAAGAAATTATTTATGTCAGTTAGAAGTGAATTGAATTTTAAACAAGAGCAAGCAAAGTTTATTAAACAACACCCTGTATTAGTAAAGGTAAAGCCTTGATAAAAAAAAAATTTAAAAACATTATTTACTATGTTAGGCTAAACGGCTTTTTTTTTTTTTTTTCAGAAAGAGTTATTGATCTAAGCTCATTTGACTCGTCAAACAAACACGTTAACCACATGATTACAAAATGACTTCAAACGTGTGACGGAGCCTGCACATTGCTTGTTTGATGAATTAATAAAGGTACCACTAACCCAGGATTATTGTATCGTATTTTTTTTCTCATGTAATCAACCTTATCCGAGCAAACCATCGAATTGATCCAATTTTTTTATGACCGACCATATGAAATTGGATCATCTAAAAACAGTACGCCCTCTGAAAAAAATTTTAGATCCACCACTAATTATAACTATCTTATAGTATCATGCTTATTGATATTGCCACAACATATTCCCGATGAGGCATAAGTCATATTAAATCATATAATATTATAACATATTGTATCTTATTGTAACTTACAATGGCATATGCCATATCATGTCAAATCAATAATATCACATATAATACGTTTAGTACTAAAAGTGGTTTCATATCATGCTAATCAAACATAAAAAGGTCTTTATATGTAAATACATACACTTTTTAGGGGTTGTAATGCAAGTTTTGGACTACCTTGTAACTGTAGGTTGTATTCTATATAAGGGGACACAAGTTTAACCTGGCCTCTAAAATCCTTAATTTCATCGCCTCTAATCACCACCTCAATAATGCCATGATTAATGGTTTGACAACTCTAATCCTCTACCCAACATCTGATTATGTGTTCATGTAAGCAATTCTCTTCTTTATTCTTATTTAATTATCTGTGGATCTTCCGGTTGTAGTAATTTAGGCGATATCCATTTTCTTGTTGGCTCCAACTGTATTTGATAAGTTAAATTCTTGCTTTGTGCTTTTATCTCATTATGACCATAGTGTATGATTTCACAGTATATATTCTACGAGGCTCGGAACATAACATGTTGGTTGCTCATAGCATGTACTTGGATGTATTGAATCAAGTATGGAGCCCAATCATGTTTGGTAATTAGATAGGGTGTCAAGAAAGAGGCCAGCTAGTACAGAGGCCCATGACGGAGGACTTGTTAACTTGGGTCTAAACTTTGAACATGGTTCGATTTGAGGTCAACTGAGCAGCATCATAGAATGGTAAACGCTTTCAACCAAACATTTGGTGATGTCATGAAAGCAACAAATAGCCTAGAATGGGATGGCGACTGAAATAAATATAATATTATACACTTGTAGTTGTAACCTGGTGATTTCCAAATTGATATGTTAATTCGTACGTTTGTAAGACCTCGAATCCTGGGAATCCTACAGTTGGTATTCATACAAAATGCTTACAAAAATACTTAACTCAAAAACAGTTCATTCTATCAAAATAACCAATTCAGAGTATAATACAGCGGAAAATCATGATTAATAAAACAAGTTCCCGAAACTCGGGAATTATGCCGAAAACTAATCTTGAAATATATTTAATAAAACGTTTAAAAGAAAAATGTTTATTATTATTAAAACTTCCGACTAAGCATGCCCTCCACCGTCCAAGTAGCTTCGTGCACATCCAAGCGGTAATGTATCCATCCCCCTAACCTGAAACGCACACTAACATGCACACTAAGTCAGCTTGAGCTGAGTGAGTTCAAGTTTTAATAAATAACATCTATAATAATAATCATAATAGTCATTCCAAGAGTTTTAAAATAAACCAGATATAACCGTTAGGCCATCATCAACAATAAGTAATCATCCTTATACCTGGGTACCCATAAACGACCATCCTTATACTTCGCCCGGATAAATGGAATAGCGGGACTTGTGTGCCTCATCCAATATTTTACCCCTGAATCCCCCATACTTGGGTACCGATAAACGACCATCCTTATACTTCACCCCGTCACCGACGTCTTCCAACAATTTTTCCTGACCCCAAATACGCTCTGTCATAATCTATTCCACCTGTAAAGCCTCATTCTGAACGTTGGCTATCTGCTTCAAAATATCGGGTTTAAGAATAAGCTGGTAAGATTTCACACGAATAGGTTTCGGTCTCTCCTTCCGGCTCAACGTGTCGGCTACCACGTTAGCCCTACCGGGATGGTACATAATCTCCAAATCGTAATCCTTAATCAACTCCAGCCACCGACGCTGACGCACATTCAATCCCTTTTGCTCGAAGAAGTACTTTAAGCTCTTATGATCGGTATAGATAACACAAGGGACATCGTACAAATAATGCCTCCACAACTTGAGCGCAAACACCACCGTCGCCAGCTCCAAATCGTGTGTAGGATAATTCGCCTCATGAGGCTTTAACTGCTGTGAGGCATAAGTGATGACTCGGCCTCGCTGCATCAGAACACCCCCAAGACCCTGGAAAGAGGCATCAGAATAAACAACCAGATCGTCAGTGCCATCGGATAACGCTAAAATCGGAGCATGCGTCAACCTGTTCTTTAATTTGAGAAAAGCCTCCTCCTGCTCGGTACCCCAAACAAACTTAACACTCTTCTTGGTCAACTTGGTCAACGATAAAGCAATTTTCGAAAAGTCGGGAATGAAGCGGCGGTAATACTCCGCCAAGCCCAGAAAGCTACGGATTTTAGACGGAGACCTAGGAGATTCCCATTCGTTTACGGATTCCACCTTTGCAGGGTCAACCAAAATACCAATCGGGTTAATAACATGACCCAAGAACTGAACCTCGCGTAACCAAAAAGAACACTTAGAAAATTTCGCATACAACTTGTTCTTTCGTAGAGCTTCCAAAACTTCCGTGAGATGAACGGCGTGATCGGATTCACTTTTGGAATACACAAGAATTTTGTCGATGAGCACAATAACCGGGCGATCGAGCATCAGCCTACACACCTGGTTCATAAGATCCATGAACGCAACCGGTGCGTTGGTCAAACCGAAAGACATCACAAGGAATTCGTAATACCCATAACGAGTGCGGAAGGCAGTCTTAGGGATATCTTCCTCACAAATTTTCAACTGATGGTACTCGGACCTAAGGTCGATCTTCGAGAACCAAGTAGCTCCGTGGAGCTGATAAAAAAAAAGTCGTTGATCTTTGGGAGAGGGTACCGACTCTTAACAGTGAGTTTATTCAATTCACGGTAGTCAATGCACATCCACATGCTACGATCCTTCTTTTTAACGAACAGGACCGGGGCACCCCAAGGTGAGATGGTCGGTCGAATGACGCCCTTGTGGAGCAAGTCTTCCAATTGAGCCATAAGTTCTTTCATTTCATTCGGTACTAGACGTTAAGGGGCTCGAGCAACGGGTTTTGCGTCCCGTACAAGGTCTATCTGGAATTCGACCTCGCGATCCGGCGGCACATCTGACAAATCATCTAGAAATACATCCGGGAAATCCCGAACAATAGGAACATCACCGACGGTAGACACCGCGTTTTTTTTTTTACGTTTATAGCATACGCCAGATACGCCCCGCACCCCCGCTGCATTAGTTTCCCCGCCTTGAGCATAGATATGATATGTGGCGTCGCACCATTCCGATCACCGAAGACCGTAATTTGGGTCCCATCTGGGGCCCTTAGACGTACAAGCTTTTGACCACAAACGATCTGAGCATCAACACTCGCGAGCCAATCCATCCCAAGCACCACATCGAAATAGCCAAGCGGCATCAAGTACAACCGCACCGGAAATCTATACCCAGACAACTTGATGGAAAACCCCTGAATAGCCCTAGACACGGGAACGGACTTTCCTACGGCGACCTCAACCTCAAACACATCGACTACACGCTCGGGTGATTTATTCAACGAGGAACAGAAAGCGGTAAACACAAAAATTCTACTGGCACCCGAACCCAATAAGACCAAAGCTTGTAATTCATCAAGTAAAAAAAAGGTATCTGGGATAACATTACGCTCCTACTTAGCTAAACAGTTGCACATACATTCTTGAAGGAGCGAGGAATTTAAGCGGTCAGGTACCAAGGAATCCATAGTGACAGCATGCTACGCCTCAGCTAAACAATTACGCGCAAAGCTTTCGAGAGGATGGGAAATGAACAAGAGAATTTAAGGAATGAGATGAACTTTAACGCTAACGACACGAGAGTTAGCCATATCCTATCCCTATAAAGACGGAACCCTAACATAGTCAGACATAAGTAGTATTTAGAACATGGAAGGTAAGGATAAACTGCTAATAACGTTAATCAAGTGTTATTAGTCGTTTACTTCACTGGCCCGTCCTAAGCACCCCTTGCCCCTAACCACATTAGCATTCTATCTAACACTTAAACAATTAATCACATATTGGAACTTTAAAATTCAAAGGAATGACTAAACAATTTAAAGTTACCTCTTGGCGTGCAGCTACTTGCGGTGGGCATACTAGTCTCTTCCCTTACAGTTCGAGTCCAAGCATTCGGGGATGCTCGGATCCCTCGAACCATGGCTCTGATACCAACTTATAAGACCCCGAATCCTAGGAATCCTACAGTGGTATTCATACAAAATGCTTACAAAAATACTTAACTAAAAAACAATTCATTCCATCAAAATAACCAATTCAGAGTATAATACAACGGAAAATCATGATTAATAAAACAAGTTCCCGAAACCCGGGAATTATGACCAAAACCAATCTTGAAATGTATTTAATAAAACATTTAAAAGAAAAATGTTTATTATTATTAAAACTCCCGACTAAGCATGCCCTCCACTGTCCAAGTAGCTTCGTGCACGTCCAAGGGGTAATGAATCCATCCCCTAACCTGAAACTCACACTAATATGCACACAAAGTCAGCTTGAGCTGAGTAAGTTCAAGTTTTAATAAATAACATCTATAATAATAATAATCAAAATAGTCATTCCAAGAGTTTTAAAATAAACGGGATATAACAGTTAGGCCATCATCAACAATAAGTAATCATCCTTATATATATATATATATATATATACATATATATATATATATATATAAACATCCTTATAATCATATATAAACATCCTTATAATTATATATAAACATCTATATAATTATATCCCTACATATATTTCATCCAAGTAATAACATCAGGGTCGAGCACACGTATAACCCAAACATGTAACATATCATCTAACGAATGCAAACACAAAGTAGGCATACGTAAACATCCTTAGTCGATAACGATTAAATAACGTCTCCAATTATTGGCCATTCATTAATGTATATACAAACATACGTACAAACATACAATACATCATCCCACGGCCTACCCTATACAAGTAAGCCCATACAAAATAATTTAAACGGTTCATCAAGCAAAATCGCTTAGGTGTGCATGCTAGCCCAAAAACTTAAAAAGAGTAAAAAGGGGCATCATGAACTCACCTGACACAAGGCATGACTTCACCACGAGCTAGTGACCCTAAGTATTCCCAAAACTCAAACGCTTGTCGGTTTACATACAAACATTACTAATGACATCGAAAGGACTCGTTTATCCTACGAGACGTTCTAACATGGATCGAGTTACCTAAAGCCTCGACCTAAACAAAATCATTCATAACAGCCCCCGGGGCCTTACATCCACCAACACGACCCTTAGATACTCCCGGAGATAAAAAATTCCCAAATTACCCCTGGAAGCATTAGGTGATACTAACACGCGCGTTTAAGAGTTGTTTAGGGGATTAATATCCAACTCAGCCACGTGTGGACCCAATATGATAAATTCACAGCCAATAAGCCCACACGACGCTACACGAGTCAAATGGGTCGGTAACTCGCAAGTACAATGCACCAATTATTCAATAAACGCAAGTGCGCATTGTATCGACCCACTTGAGTAACCGACAACCAATTCAGCCCCATAACTTATAAAAATGATTTTTCAACAGCCCGTACATCAAACCAAGCTCACCCGAGCTGAATTGGTCGTTAATCACTTCAACCCTCGCGTTACACGCAACAATTTCCAATTCTAGTCAACCGAACACAAACTTTCAAACTACAACTAGTTGAGCAATCTAACGAACAACAATGAACATGATTTTAAAGTATGTTATACTAGACATACCTAGGAAGATTTTGGAGCAAAAACCTCAATCAAAACAGTCCCGAAACTGCTCAATTGGACAGCCACCCGGTTAACCTAAAACAAGTTGTTTATCGATCAATACGCGTAATATAATGATCAATTAAGGTGTAAAAGACTTATAGGGACATATTATTAACCTTCAATTGAAGTTTTAGACCTTAACCTTGGCTGCACAAAAGAAAATCGTAGGGGGGGGCTGCACTATGCCGATCGGACAATGAGGGGGGGTTAGGGTTTGTTTATGATATAAAAATTTTTCACTCTAGCCCTTCCAACTTTAAAGAAGTAACATCTTGGTTGAAAAGTAACATGATTCAACGTACCAGGATGACGAGAATGTTTCCGAGAAATGTCGGTTAAATCCCGAGAATTATACATACTTTACATGCTTTAAATCTTTAAACCGAAATTAGCGGGCGTTACAACGTTTTCATTTGCAATTAATATAGCTCAAGCTTTTGATTTACACCTTTGTTCTTGTTATGTTATTGATATTGTGATTTCTGTTATTATGATACAATTGGATATCATATAATATGAAAATAAAATTATTACCGTTATTATGTTAAAAAAAGTATACCAATGAATATGTTAGCTATAATTTCATTATAGATGATAGGTCTTGATAACAAGTTTTAACATGCATATATTATATCTTTAAAATTTGTATATTAATTAAGGAAGAGGTGTTTCGGTTTTAATTTAATGTAAATCCAAACACATCTTGAATATAAAAAATATATAATATAAAAATAAATAAAAACATTTCTCATTCTTTTAACATCCATAACTATTTTTCTTATTTTATTTTAGTTTCATAGGTATATATGTGTAAAACTAGACATGAAGATTATCTACCGAAAATATGTTGTTAGAAAGTCTCGGGGAGCAAAAACAACATAGGGTGTTGAGGCCTCCAATTGTTTAAATGTAACACCCCAGCTAAAGTGAAAACGTCTGAGTGTGACGTACAGATTGCTCAAACACATGTGACACTATTATGTGACCATAATAACATTATTTCATTTAAATCTTCATGTAACACAAGTTAATCAAATAATACAAGTTATAAACAAATAAATAAACGAAATGGTAAGTTGTTCTTTGAAGATCCTATAAGCATGCTATGTGTCTTCTAACCTTCATCCTCGTATCTCTGCACTTGTAGCATATGTATAAAATAATGTCAGCTATGAACATAGCCGGTGAGATTCTCATAGTTTGATATAATACGTAAAAGCTTACAACTCCATGAAACTTGTGAAATGAGCATACACTCGATGCAATGGACCTTAGTGTTAAGAACAAATGAGGTCTTTCCAGTTGGGGATGCTAACATACTCGGATATGGGGTCCCTTTTAACCAAAACTACGTAGTTTTGATAGGTTTCACATGTAAGGTTAGGTGCTTAACAGCCCCATATTCACTTTCCCCATATATATATAATTTATATATATTTATGTTTTTACAGCCTAAGCAAGTTATTATTTGTGGAAAAATTCTTCCCATTCCCAAATATACACAATGGTATTATGTGAACTGCAAGGTGTGCACCAAAGCCATAAAAGATCGTGTTAACAATGATAGTGGGGTTGAGGGAGTAACGAGTCTGTTTCAAGAAAAGTATTTTTGTAAGGGAAAGTGTAACAATGCTATTGTTGAAGGTGTACTTAGGTTTCTCATTTCATATGTTAATATTGTTGTTAAATTACTTACATAGTTATCTTATGTAACATTTTTAATTGTTTTTATTGAAACAAATATTTGAACGAATATGTAGGTATCGTATTAATCTTTCGGTCCAAGATACCACCGGGGTTGTCGAATTGAGTTTGTGGGAGGGTCATGCTAACAGGCTTCTTGAGATTAGCGCTTATGATATGTTGGTTAAACTTATAAATGTATGTATTTTAAAGAAATTGAATACTTATTTTTTTGTAGATTTTTTTTGTTATCCATTATGTATATAATTCGTTATTTATAGTTTATTAATTAATTTTATGTAACATTCGTTTCTTTTCAAACCCGAAAACCCGACCCATTTTAAATTTTCGGTTTTGTTTATTAATATGTATATATTTAATATTAATTTTCATTGTATGTATTGATTCGTCATTGCTTACATAGTTCAATTCGTTAAACCCTCCCGTTTGGTTGTTGATATAGTTTGTTACTCCTTCATCATTTATATTATATTCGCGACAATTTACCATCATCGTTCGTTCGTCTTATACTACTTTCGATCAACTATTAAAAATCTGGGTTATAACGTTTAGCGGTTCGCAAACTATCGGGTATAATATGGAAATAATCCTAATTATATATATACTTTTAACCAATTCATAACATTCAAAAGTTCAAGGTCCTTTTTATAAATATAACTTAATAGTTGTTTTAAATAACTTCAAAGTACAGGGGCCCTTAGTGTAAGTTTACTATAATTTACAACAAAAAAAAAGCCCAGCCCCATAACCCACCCCCGTTTTCCCGATAACTCCTCCGGCGCCGGAAAACACGATAATCACCCAAAAACGCGTTGTTTGAGCATTTAAAATATGGTAACATCTTTAACCGACGATCTTAAATTATAATCAAACTTTCAATTATATTAAAACGATCGTTAACCGAAGATTATGGCCGTAATTACTGCCGGATTTTCAGCCGCGACAATTAACACAAATTAACAACATCCGTTGCAATTAACTGGTATAAATAGTGACTACACCTCCTTCACAATTCGCTCACACCTCTCTCTCGCTCTCAAAATCCCTAAACTAACAATAATCTGAAGCTTAAAACTCCGTTTTCCGGCGAGGTATTTTCGGTCAATCAAGTGTTTTCCCAGGTAACTAAAATATGTAAAATAACGATTTTTAAACAACGATCAAAACCCCTCAACTTAATCCATCGTACATGGAACATACTTCTCCAATTGAATCCTTAGGGTTTCAATGAAGAAGATGATCCAGAGCAAGTTGTTAAAATAAATTATTTTCACGTTATAAACAAATGTCAGTGATGGTCCAGTGGTTATGATATGTTCTTATTACGCATCAGACCCGGGTTAGGCTTCGTTATTTTGTTTTTTTTAATATTGATAACTAATATATCCTCACACTAATAATAGCTATAAAAAAATAAAAATAAATAAAACTTATAATGAATGGCTTCTCTTAACTCACTAAGCTTACAATGAGCAGACCCGAGTTCGAAACCCGGGTCAAATCCTTAATTTCTAATATATGTTTTTTTAAAACCTATATATTCATTATTATTATTAATTAATTATAAGCATTTAAAAATCACAATAAACTTTTAAAAATCATTTTTCTAAATCCAATAGAAATTTTATAAATTAAGTATAAAATATATTTAATCACTTTTCCTCTTAAAAATCAAACTTTCGTTTTCGTAACCCATAATTAAAATTCGTTCGTTAAACATAATCGTAACCTTAACTTCTTGTTAAAACCTTTAAAATTAATTTCGACTTGTAATCATTGGTTCAAGTTTCCTGAACATATAAACTTTACATCTTCATCAAAAAACTAATTATATTATAACCAAGTATTCGTCAGAACATAAATATTAATATAATAATCAAAATCTATAAAAGTAGTTAAATAATTCCTAACTTTCAATATAACTTATTAATATATAACCACGTTAGATTATCCATTGAGTATCGTATTCGTTTATCCTAGCTAGTACGGATCTTTCAAGTCGGCTTTTGTGACGCGTTCGGTTGTTTGCCATTTTTCAACGCTTTCGAGTTCTCCTTTTTGCTTCAATACCTAAGGTGAGTTTCTCACAACCCCTTTTTAAACGTTTTCGTATTTTGGGGTGGCATATGTATCCTACAAAACTTCAAGTATTTATGATTTCGATTACAAACTACAATTCACTATATGGACTTGTGTTTATTTGAATTACTTGCTCGAACTTTACTTGCACGTGGTGGTAGCCTCATTAAGTATGATCATACGCTCCCCTTTGCACTCCGGTCCATTTGTACCAAGTGGAAAAGGGCCTCATTATCCAAGAACGTTGGTTGTTACCAACTAAAACGGACCTTACTTGCGCCAATACCCAAGTACGTTGGTTGATACCAGCTGGAAAGGACTTTACTTGCTCGTTTATCACTTGTCCATGAATTGTATTATTTTTATATATGTATATAAGACCGTGGGAACTCACCAACTATGTTCATAGCTGACTTTTTTATACATATGTTACAGGTGTAAAGATACGAGGATGAAAGTTAGAAGACACATAGCATGCCTATAGGATATTCAAAGAACAAATTATCATTTATTTATTTATTGTTTTAACTTGTATTATTTGATAAACTTGTGTTACATGATGATTTAAATGAAATAATGTTATTATGATCACCTAATAGTGTCACATGTGTTTGAGCAACCTGTACGTCTCACTCAGGCATTTTCCGCTTTAGCCGGGGTGTTACATCTTATTCATAAGGGCCTCCTGATTCGAGCCTATTTCCAGAGGAGCTCAAGAAACTTGAGAATAAAGTGTTGGCTTTCATGATTCCAGTTAACCAGTATAATTTGGATAATGAAGGCGCAGCGTACAACGTAGCCAAGCTAACTGATGATGCTTTTATACTATTGGAACTTCAAAAGAAAATCAACTCTAACCAATTATTAAGCGTTCGCTTGGTTCAAGAAAATCTGCCTTGTGTTTGTTTGGTAAATATTTATTAGATATAGAAATATAAAATATTTGAATGGTTTCAATTCTAAATTGTTTTTCTAAAACTACATTTATTAGGTGGTTTAGAGTAATTCATGTATTTGAGGTTTACAGAGGTGTAGATATTTGAACAATATGTTGTTCGTCATATTTGAGTTCAATTGCATTGTTTTCGAGACCGGACGACCGGTTCAGCCGGGTTTCGGTAGTCTAGCCGGTCCGAATTGTAGAGAACAACCGGTAACAATATGTTGTTCGTCATATTTCAATTAAGTTGCATTGTTTTTATACCGGGCCGACCGGATGGACTTGTTCAACCGTGATTCGGTAGTTTAGCCGGTCCGAATCGTAGAGAACAACCGGTCACAATATGTTGTTCGTCATATTTCAATTCAGTTGCATTCTTTTTTAGACCGGATTGGACCGGCCGGCCCCACCGGTTCAACCGTGATTCGGTAGTCTAGGTTGTCCGAATTGTAGAGAAGAACTGGTTCACAAATTAGTTTTGATAGGAAAGTAAATCTAGATGTTAATATGTTTATAATTTAATTACACTCTTTTTTTTAAATTATATTTCATAAATATTTTGATTTTTTGTTATATTTTATATAGTGTTATTTCTAAATAATATCCGAGCCGACCGGTGAACCACTAATGCTTCCGGTTCGATACTCGATCCAGTTATGAAAACATTGTTCGGTTGATATTTTAAAATATGCTCTTTCTAAAATTCCTTTGTTTAATGCTTTTAATAGCGTCAAGAATCTGATTTCGTTACGGTTGGTGCGTCTGTGTAGACACTTAGTGTGAAGGTATGTTACTTTCCATTTTAAGTTACTTTTCTTTGTTATACAAAATAAAAAATATATATATACAAATTTTGGTAGTTACTGCTTCCTTTTTGTTATTTAATAGTTACTGATTCCTTTTTGTACTAAATTTAATAGGATGTTATGTCATTGGCTGATGATAATCTCAATGCAAATGAAAAAAGCACTAGGAAGAGCATGGCTACCAACAATGAGAAGACTTCCTTAACCTGTTCAAGTCCCATTTTAAAAAGAAATCTTATTGATGTGTATGATGTGGATCATTCTCCGACTCAGTCTACAATCAAATCTCACTCGGTAACAGTTGTTGTTGATGAGGAAAATGACAAGTCCAAGCTCTTGATTCCCAAAATGGAAAAATCATAAAAATTGTCTCATTTAAAAGCTTTTTTAGAACATTTTCAATTTGCTTCTTACCCTCTAATTTGGATTTTGAACACTTATCTATGTTTAGGCTTTTGTGGTTTATGTGTTATTTGGAATTTGAAACTCATATGTTTTATGGCTTTTTGCATTTTGGAATTATATGGTTTATGGTTTTATACTGTTGCTTTACAAAATGTTGAAACGTTCAACTACTTTTTTTATGGTTGTTATTATGCACAAAGTTTTAATTCTTTTGTAATTAGTTTACTATTTTTCACTAATTTTATAGTTAAGTGATTATAGGTTATGGTTTTTAAACTTATTAATAAACCTTATCAATTGTTTATGGTATATGTGTTATCTGATTTTCTAATAAATATGAAAATTGTATATATATACAAATATATTAATTTTATTTTGTAAAATAAGTTTAATGATTACAAGATGCTTTAAACTTACAACTAATATGTTATTTTTCTATTTTTTACTGTTTTGTAGTCGGAAAATCAAAAAGACCTTATGACGACATCACCGATGGTATTAATTATGGATGCTTTTATCAAATTTACTTTTGTAATCCAATTTTCATATTATCATACTAAGTACTAACCTATATAAATAAATAAAATTTGAGTTTTCTTTCAAAAATTATGTAATACTTCAAAAAAAGCACATAATTGACTAATTAAATTTATGGTTAATTAATATATATTTGAATTTTTATTTTTTTTAGCTGTCAGAAATTCACGAAGACCTTTTGCTGACATTACCAATGGTTTGTAACATTTTTTGACGTTATAGTTTATTATACTCACTATTGATTATCAACATACTAAACACCTATTTTCTTCATACAAATACAAATATATAGGTAATATATTGGGTGTTTCCAAAGCTAAACATAGGCGAAAGGTTCAGAAGCTCATTTTATACTACAAGAAACGTAAACGTATGCCGCCGTCATCAACCATTCAAGCAACAAGTCTATGCTAGTCTTCTACCTATTTCACACAAATAAACAATAGTAAGACAATATTCCCATGAAATTCATTCATAACTTATAATCTAACAATCACTAAATTGTCGTTTATCTTTTTTTATTTGTTCAAATTCTAGGTATTCAAATTGATGCTTCTGTCTTACAAGATAATCGTAGATCGAGGAAAATATTAATAGATAAGAAAAGGGGTAAAAACATATCAAATGCATCAAATATCAGTCTTCAAGAACATGTCAATCTTATCTAACGTCACAACAATCAAATCAACAATGTGAAGTGATTGGCGTTGACATTTTTTCAGGTGTGTCTAAAGGTAGTCAGATAAATATTACTTAAATTATTCCATATATAGTTATTTGATTACATTATTGTATTAATTTTATTAACTTAAAATTAGATTACTTAGATCATGGTGATCAAAGTGTTGTATGCGTAAAATGTCATTCAAAAATTTGGAAAGATGAAGCAAAGAGGGGACAAAACAAAAAAGCAAAAGGAAGTTACTCACTGTGTTGTTATGGAAGTGTTGAATTACCGCAATATATCCCACCCAATCAGGGATATGAGCATCCATTTTGAGGCACTGATGCAACAAGCAATTTTTTTTTTGAATAACATCAGACGTTACAACTCAATGTTTTCTTTTACTTTAATGGGAGGTAAAATTGATACAACCATCAATCAAGGAAAAGGTCATGTGTATTCAGGTTGAGTGGTCAGAATTATCATAAGATTGGAAGCCTTCAACATAAACCTGGATGCAAACCAAAATTCTCACAGTCGTACATATATGACACCAACAACAAACTTTTAAACAGACAAACTTTTTAGGTATGTAATCATATTTAAAAGTATACAACAAATTATCTTTCTTTTTGTGCCACATGTTTCTTATCCATACAATAATACATCTGTTTGTTATAATCATAATTACTTATTTCATATTATTTTTTTCAGTGACTCAAAGAATATGTCAACTGTTATTGCAAAAACAATGGATCTTCAAATTATTTAAGGTTTGAAAGAAATGCTAGATTCACAAAATCTTTTAGTTAAGACGTATATAATGGAAAGAGATTATTTTCAAGAAAACCCACATGTTGATTTGAAAATACTTCTTATTGCTAACCAACAAAAAGACGGAAGAACCTAAAACCTACCAACAACTTCTTAAGTTGTAGCTTTAATTGTTGGAGACATTTGTGATTCTCTTCAGCCTCGTGATGTTGTTGTAATTACCAAAGACGGGAAAATAATACTGATAAGCGAGCTACATCCTTTATACGACCCTTTTCAATATCCAATCATATTTCCTAATAGTGAAGATGGTTACCGGGTTGACATATATCATAGAGGTGTTAATGAAGACGATGACAGCAAACATCCTTTTACTACAATGAGTGAATGGTTCGCCTTTAAAATTCAAGATAGGCTCAATGAATTCACAATTCTTTTAAACTCAAGGAGGTTGTTACAACAGTTTTTAGTTGACACACATACAATGATAGAAAGCGAAAGGCTTTATTTATATACGTAATCAACAAACAAAACTAAGATTAGCAACATATGAAAGCCTCATTAATCTAAGAGAACAGGGAACATCCAATGTTTCAAAAGCGGGGTGTACAGTGATATTACCTTTTTCCTTACAGGAGGTGCGTCACAGCCCCCGACCCCTATACCCCGGGAGGGGAGCCGCGAACATCGAGTGGTGGTATCGGTATTTATTAAAATAATTTGCAGCGGAATACTTCATCAGGATAGTAGTTAGGAAAAATGATCAAAGTTTATAAAAAAACACCATGATTCTTATTTCATAATGTAACACTTCGAGTTTTCCATACTCATATTTGTATTCGTTTATTGGGTTACGAACATTATTCGGATCTTTCCTATTAATAAAATTATGCAATTATTAGTGAAATAATTATTTTTATTTTATTTTATACTTCCTTAACTTTCATTAGTGCCAAGTAGCCCTTAGAAACTCTTAAAATTGCTTAAAATGGCATAAATGCATTTTTGGAACTGCGGAGACTAAAACTGTCAAAAGTTGAAAGTCTGGTAAAGCTGCACCTTCACGCGGTGCGAAGATGTCCGCCTTGCACCTTAACGCAGCACGAAAATGTCACCAGACCAGCCATTTTCGTTTCAGATCTTTGTTTAATGCTAAATCTTTCCTAAACCAACCCTAAACCACGAAAATTGAGCCACAAGTTACTGTATTTAGTGTGTAATGATGTCTAGGTTCATAATCAGTAATTTGGTGAATATATTGATGAATATATGACCCGATTTCGTTCTTAATTGTGTGATTCGGTTACCAAAATTGACCCGTTTCTTGTCCAACAGGTTGGTTAAACCCCTATATAAACACATCATAGTTCCAAACCCTAAAGTTTACTGCAACTAAGCATTCCCAGCTGTCACCTACTCTCAACCAACGTTTTCTTGCTCGTTTTTGCTCGTTTACTTGAAGACTAAGAGCTGCATTTTGACTTTGACATTCGTTAAACCTTTGACCTCGATTTCTCGCTAATGCAAACACCATTCGAGTAAGTTGTTAACTGATCAAACGTTCATTAATACTCACTTGTCGATAACCCTCAATCAATTTCTGAGATTGAGGAGTATTGACGGGTCAATTAGAGTAAAACCCGTTTAAGGGCAAAATAGTTAATAACTTTGACTATCCGTTTTCTCATACTTCTGGTCGGATTCAACGTTCGGTCCAGAAGACTTTTATTATTGTAACGATATTTTGAGACTACTGACCAAAACCCGAGTTCTGACTCGCTGTTCGGATTCTGGTCAGTATCAGCTCGCTTAATTCTTAAATATAACATAACTTGAGTTCTAAACGTCCGTTTGGATTGATTCCAGTGGCACGAGTTTGTTTTTACTTATATTATGATATCTCAAAGTTTAAAATTCCGATCATTAATCTCATTTAACGCGTAGTGGACGATTCGTTTAAATCTTAGTTCGTTTATCATATATATTAATCACTTGCCTTTAATCTAAGGTGGGTTTTATCATTCCCCTATTTTACTCAATTTTCACAATGTTTTGAGGACATATGCGTATATCATATTATATATATACATATATATATATATATATCAAAAATAGCAAGTGTGTAATTATGTGTGATTAATCAAATATACTTGTTATGTGATTACTTGTTTATGTGCGCATTCGTGCTCGGAGAGCTCCCGCATATCCCCTTGTATAGGGTTCTCATATTATTGACCAACGCCCGATTCGCTTGGCAACGGTCTTATTATTATTTGCTCATGGTTGATTTACCAGCGCCCGATTCGCTTGGCAACAGTTTAATCGACAACTTATTTGCTCATGGTTTGATTTCATTACCGCATTTATTACGTTTTGCTTATTTCGATCTCTTATTTATTATATTAACATTATTTTATTGCAAAACTGGTGATAAATTCACTCAACATTTGTTGTTGACAAACTCTGTTTTCTACGCATATGCAGGTTGCTTGAAGTTGAAGTATGAACATTTAGAAAGACCTTAAGGTTTTGATGAAGACAAACATGGATTTAAACTTATTATATTTATTTACATGAATAGCTTGTTGTATTTGGATATTGTGTGTACATTTGAAATAAAATAATTAAATAGATATTGTCACTTTTATATTATAATCTGATCACGCCTCGGCATTCCGCCTTAGGTTGGGTTGTGACACATAAACTGGGAATAAAACCGATTTTTATACAAACATAAGTTATATAGGGATAAACCCAAATTTACAAAACACATTTCTTTATTATAGTAACAAGCTGCTTATTTAAGTTGGAAGCCAGCAGGCATCATTCCTTTGTCACTATCAAGTCACCTGAAACATTTTAAAAAATATTTGATCAGCAAAAAATACCGGTGAGTGCATTCATTTATAAATGACATATTTTATGTAATATTTTGGATTTTTCGTATTCATATTTGTTTATCTGATTCGGGAATGTAATTCGGATCTTTCGTATCAATAAAATCATGCATTTATTAGTAATTAATTTTTAATTTAGTTTATAATTCTATAACTTTCAATCATATCAAATATCCCTTAGAAACTCTTAAAGTGGCTTAAAAAGGAATTTTAAGAACTTGAGGGACTAAAACTGCCAAAAATCATAAGCTGATAACCCCCCCCCCCCCCCGGCATGGCGCGAAGGAAGGGCCTTGAATACTCCGCGCGGCGCAAAGGAAGGTCTACTTAACAAAGTTTTGTTTTCGATACTCGTTTAATGCTAAATCTTTCCCTAAACGACCCTAAATCATGAATATTACGCTACATGTTAATTAATCTGCTGTTGAGAAGTGTCTAGGTTCATTCCTTGTGATTTGATTGATATATTGGAGATCACAAGACCCTATTTTGTCATCAATATATTATTCGTTTTCATAATTGAGTCAATTTCTTGTTCCACAAGTTGAACTACTAATTACTTAAACAAACCACACCTCCAAACGCTAGAAAGTTACTAAAATATTAGCTCTCAGCCGTCACCATCATCAAACACCCGATTTCACCTCTGTTCATGCTATTTTACTCAAAGTTATATGTGTTTGGTATAACTTTCAAACATTCTCAACCTTTGACTTCACTTTCTCATTGATTCAAGTAGTTTCCGAGTAAGTTGTTTACTGTAAGTTGTTCATTATTACTCATTAGTCAATAACCCTCAATCAATTTCGGAGATTGAGGGGAATTGACGAGTCAATTTGACTCCAACCCATTTAAGGGAATATTGGTCAACAACTTTGATCAATCGTTTTCTATCACTTCTGGTTGGAACCGCCTTTCGATATAGAAGACTTTTATTTTTTTTTGATATTTTAAGACTACTGACCAAAACCCGACTTCTGACTTGCTGTTCGGATTCTGGTCAGTACCAGCTCGCTTAAACGTTAAATATCTAATAATCGGAGTTCTAGACATCCGTTTGGATCGATTCCAGTGGCTATAGTCTCAGTTTTAATCATAGTTTATCATCTCTAAGTTTCAGGTCTATTTGGTTTATCTCAGTCAGTACGTTAAACGACGGTTTGTTGGTTTAATCGTTCGTTTAAAAAAAAGTTAGGAACTGGAGAACTCTTCATTTTACATGTAAAAAAATACATAAAAATCATTTTTCATGTAAAAAACATAGTTTTACATAATCTTCTTAGAGCTTTTTACATATAAACACATGTAAAAGGCGTTTAAAAAAAGAATTTATTTTTAGTTTAGAAAACATAAAAAACATTTACAAAATTAATTTTTTTTATTGGAGATTTTTTTGAGTTCCCTCTTAAACCTGCCCCTATATATATATATATATATATATATATACATACTAAATTTTATCCCCCCTATTACGGGGGTGGTTTTACATTATTCGTTTTATATTTATATATGTATATTTGAATTTTAATTTTATTTATTGTAAGAAAGTTAATAATTAATGTACTTGAGGTTTGATGACGAAATGGTTTCACAAATAAATGATATGTTATAATCCGGTTTAAAAGCTATCTGGGTTTGGTGATACCCTTTACCCGTTTATTTTCTTTATTATAAAATTATTTCTTAATTATAAATAATATTTTTTTTAAAAATAAAATAAGATATTAATTTTTAGTATAATCATATTATATAGGATTTTCATATCAAATATTTGATGAGATTATTTTTTAATATAATGATTTGTTATAACCCGTTTAAGAGCTATCAGGGTTTGGTGAGACCTTTACCTGTGAATTCGGGTCAAATGGGTGAGAAACCTTCATTTACAAATAAAGTAATTTGATGGCTTGTGAGAATGGTTGTTTTACATTTTTCGTTTTTTAATATTTATTTTTTGGATTTTAATTTTCTTTATTGTAAGAAAGTTAATAATATACTTAGGTTTTGATGATGAAAGGCTTTCATAAATAAATGATATTTTATAATCCGTTTAAAAGTTATCTGGATTTTGTGACCCATGATCCGCTTATGTTTTTTACTATAAACTTGTTTATTAATTATAAATAATATCTTTTTCTTTTTAAATTGTGTAACGCCCGTAAAATTTCGTTGAGAAAGGAAAATGATGCTTATGCATTGTATGATTCTATTTTGATACCGGGACTCGTCTTGAATCTTCGGGGGGGCCTCCTAGACGAGCCCATAAGTTGAATTACTTAAGTTTCATTCAAGTGTCGCAACTTTCAACTTGGAAGGGCCAGAACGTAACATTTTATATTATAATCAAAAAAACCCAAAACCCTAGCCTCCATGTTCTGCGATCGGCAGCTGCAAGGCTCCCATACCATCCGAGTTTCTTTTTTCCAGCCAACATTAGAGTGTAAAAATCTAATTCAAGGTTAGTCCCATGTCCCCTCTAGTCTTTTACACCTTAAACCAACCTTATACATCGCGTATTGGTCGTTAAGGTTGAGTTTTGATGATAACAGATTGCTGACAGATTCGTATACGTTTATTGTAGAGTCTGTAACTCGATGAAAATATATTGTTTTTGATCGATTCTTGTTTCTATGATATTCTACTTTGAGTCTAGTTTCCAGAAAGGTATAATACGTAATTTTTGGACGATATTTGAATGGTTTTTATGAATTTATAAAATCGAGTGTCAAAGCTGATGCGGGATGACGGATTCTGGTCTGTCTTCCCGACGTCATAACCTTTTTTCGACAAGTATAAATTAGTTGGTTCCACTTCTGGAAGTTAGTTTTTTGAGTTAGTAACCAAACCCAATTGGAATCATTTAATTTAGTTCGGTAATGAAATTTATAAAAATAAAACCATTTTGTTGCGCGCTGAAATAGCTGCACATACCTTTCTGTGTTGGAAGAATTTTTATGATTTTTTTTTGGTCAAATAGAAAAATATAATAAAAATATTTTTATAAACTTAAGATATTTATTAAAATCTGGTAAAAATTTAATAATTTAATTCAAAGGTTATCCTGTGTAATTAAATGCATCTTCGCATGCTAAAATCTGCACGTTTTACTCGTTATTAATCAACAAGTTCGTTTTAGGCTTAACCGGTGGTTTTGGTTAGTTGAAAGGTTTTAGGGGCCTTGGGCCAAGTGTTGGGCCTTAGGCCAAGTTGTTGGGCCTTGGTCCAAAGTGTTGAGCTTGGGCGGCCCATTAGGCAAGTGTGTCCTTGCGGTCAAGATTAGTAACGCGTTGTGTATAATTTACAGGCCCTTACCTGTGAGTGTGCACGTAGGGATTTCCTAGCTCGTTGCAGGTGTTCGATCGATTCCAGGTGAGTTCATGATGCCCTTTTTACTCTTTTACGTTTTGGGCTAGCATACACACCCAAATACAATTTTAAACGATTTTACTCATTACAATGATTTGAATAGTTTTACATGGTCTCACTCGTGATGGTGCATTTTGAAAGCTATATTTGAATTATTTTATATGCCTTAGGATAGTTTAGACTCGTTCATGGTCTTGTGTCCTTAAGTTTACATACACTATTGATGGTCTAGACTCGAGGACGTTAGCAGACTTGGTAGTAATTGAACATGAGTAGACCTATCTACTTAGTTCCCATATGGGATGATATATATATATATATATATATGTAGGAATATATATGTATGTATATATGGAGGTATGTATGTACGTATGAGGATGTGTTACCTTATAGCCTACGATTGTGTAATGATATTTAGTTCTTCGTGACTAAGAATGATGTATGTAGGCTTATTGATGTGTGTGTGCACTGTGATTCACGGCCGAGTCAAATATATTACTCGGCTTGTACCCGTGGTGGAGAGGCCCGTGTGACGTGATCATCATTTTGGCGGGTCAAATATATTACATGGGTTTTAAAATCCCGTGGTGAAGAGGCCCGTTGATGTTGAGCCGTGATCGGGTCAAATATATTACTTAGGGAAGACCCGGGGTGAGGAGGCCCGTATCACGTGCTTGGATTTATGAGCCGGGATCGGGTCAAATATATTACTTGGGGAAGACCCGGGGTGAGGAGGCCTGTATCTCGTGCTTGGATGTATAAGCTGTGACCGAGTCAAATATATTACTCGGGTTTGACTCGTGGTGGAGAGGCTCGTGTCACATGCTTAGGTCTTACCGCTTCCGGGTCAAATATATTACTCGAGTCTTGACTCGTGGTGGAGAGGCCCGTGTACGTGTGTTCGACGATGATTGTATTACTTGGTGAATTATATATAATTTATTTTATTTATACCTTCTCTATTGTTTATAACTATAGCTTTGAAATAAAGTATGAATTATTGTTTTTGAAAACTTAAACTCACTCAGCTCAAGCTGACTTTGTGTGTATGTTAGATTGACTTTCAGGTTGAGGATTAGAGATTTCCGCTTGGACGTGCTAGAGACTACTCGGACGGTTGAAGGCACATCTAGTCGAAGAATTAATAACGCAAACTGTTTCTTTTAAATTATTACCATAAGTATTTAAATTTTAATTTTGGTCACTTTCCCTGGTTTTGAGAATTTTGATGTTATCTATTCCGCTGTTTACTACTCTGAAACGATTTTAATGAGATGAAGATTTCAAATAAAATGAATATTTTATTTACAATTGATTTTGGACACCTGTACCCGTGTTTTGGGATTTTAAATACTTAAACTTTTCCGCCGTTATTTACTCTGAACTTGTTTTATATGAAAACGAATCGTTTGTTTTTTTAAAATTTTTGTGAATTTGCGGATGTGAATACCAACTGTAGGATTCCCGGGATTCGGGATCTTACAAGTTGGTATGAGAGCCATGGTTCGAGGGATCCAAGCATTCCCGAATGCTTGGACTCGAACTGTAAAAGAAAGGACTAGAAATGCCAACCGCGAGTAGTTGCACGCCAAGAGGTACATTTTTATATTTGATCATTCGTTTTATAAGTATTAGAGTACTATTATGTGCATATTTGCTTGAATGTTAGATGGGACGCTAATATGGTTAGGGGCAGGGGGTGCTTAGGATGGGCGGGTAAAGTAAACAATTAATAACACTTGATCAACGTTATTAGCAGTTTACCCTTACCTTCCATGTTCTAAATACCACTTGTACTTGACTGTGTGAAAATTCTATCTTTGTAGGGATAAGTCATGGTTAATACTCATACTACTAAGAGAGGTCGCCCGAATGTTCGCGGCCGTGGTCGTAAGCCGCGTGCCTAGGCGGAGAGTGAGATTCCTATATCCCAGCAGGAGGAAACCCCGGTTCAAGGGGAAGGGGATAACCCCGTCTTAGGTCCTGCTATACATGCGGCCATCGCAGATGAGGTTTATCAGGTTCTTCAGAGCGTGATTCCCGAGATCGTTGCTGAGGCGATTAGGGTTGCAAAAGAGTCTATGGTTAAGAAGAGTGCAGATAAACAGGGAAATGGACAAGAGACTCAGGTTGAAGACGAAGTGGTGGTGTCAAGTGAGAAGGAGAAAGAAGTTCGTGCGTTTAGGATGCCTTCTAGAGGCTGTTCGTATGGGGATTTCAAGAAGTGCGACCCTCCCGCTTTCAACGGTACTAAAGATGAGTTGGCAGCTCATCAGTGGGTTAGAGAGATGGAAGCCGTATTGAGGGTTAGTAAGTGCAAAGAGGAGGATATGGTAACTTATGCTACTGCCTCGTTTCGTTCTGAGGCGCTGTGTTGGTGGGATAATCTAGCCCATGCTATGGGTAATCGTTCTATTAGGAGGATGGCTTGGGGAGAGTTGAAACAGTTGGTTATTGATCATTTTTGCCCTCCGCATGAATTAGATAGGATGGAGCAGTAGTTCTTGGTTTTAGAAGCGGGTGATATGTCACATCGAGAGTATACTACAAAATTCAACCAAATAGCTCGCTTATGCCCCGATCTAGTTACACCCGAAGATAAAAGGATCAAAAAGTACGTGAAGGGTCTTCCAGTAGATGTTCGTAGGGGTGTGGTGACCACCGGCATAAGCTCTTTCCATTCAGTGGTTACCCTAGCAGGTACATTGTATGAGCAGAGAGAGATGGTGAGCCCAGCTGAACATGGAAAAGATTGGAAACCGAGCTCTAACTTCAATGGCAAACGTTACGGGGGCAATGATTCCGTGTCGGCAGGAAAGAAAGCAAGAGCTGAAGTGTCGAATTATAGGGGAGACGCGTACGATGGGAGATGCAAGAAGTGTAGGAAACAGCATAGTGGGGAATGTAGGTCCAGGTCTATCACTTGTTTCCGATATGCGAAAGCTGGACACTTCCACTACAAGTGTCCGACGTTGACTTGTTACCGGTGTGAGGGGTCTGGGCATTTGGCATCTCGGTGCACTGAAAATAAGGCGGGAGGTTCTGAGCGGGGAAACTCTTTTAATGTTAAGTTGGATGACAAGCCAAAGAATCAGGCTAGGGCCTTCAGTATCTTTGCGAAGGAGGCGGAGGAGGTAGCGGACGCGATTTCAGGTAATCCCTTGGTTCGTATTAATCGTTCAAATGTTGTACCGAATATTTCTTTTCTTATCGAATGCTTTCGTGTATAATCGTTTGGCAAGGAAGTGGTTCGATATCAGTAGTAGGGGTACTATTTATACCCGTTCTGTGTATGATGTGATGCTTTGATTTGTCGCAGCCCGCGCTTGTTCCTGTGTAGTGGGATTCCGGGACGAATCCCATTCTAAGGGGGGTAGACTTGTAACGCCCGTAAAATTTCGTTGAGAAAGGAAAATGATGCTTATGCATTGTATGATTCTATTTTGTTACCGGGACTCGTCTTGAATCTTCGGGGGGGCCTCCTAGACGAGCCCATAAGTTGAATTACTTAAGTTTCATTCAAGTGTCGCAACTTTCAACTTGGAAGGGCCAGAACGTAACATTTTATATTATAATCAAAAAAACCCAAAACCCTAGCCTCCATGTTCTGCGATCGGCAGCTGCAAGGCTCCCATACCATCCAATTTTCTTTTTTCCAGCAAACATTAGAGTGTAAAAATCTAATTCAAGGTTAGTACCATGTCCCCTCTAGTCTTTTACACCTTAAACCATCCTTATACATCACGTATTGGTCGTTAAGGTTGAGTTTTAATGATAACAGATTGCTGACAGATTCGTATACGTTTATTGTAGGGTCTGTAACTCGATGAAAATATATTGTTTTTGATCTATTCTTGTTTCTATGATATTCTACTTTGAGTCTAGTTTCTAGAAAGGTATAATACGTAATTTTTGGACGATATTTGAATGGTTTTTATGAATTTATAAAATCGAGTGTCAAAGCTGATGCGGGATGACGGATTCTGGTCTGTCTTCCCGACGTCATAACCTTTTTCCGACAAGTCCAAATTGGTTGGTTCCACTTCTGGAAGTTAGTGTTTTGAGTTAGGAACCAAACCCAATTGGGATCGTTTAATTTGGTTCGGTAATGAATTTTATAAAAATAAAACAATTTTGTTGCACGCTGAAATAGCTGCACATACCTTTCTGTGTTGGAAGAATTTTTATGATTTTTCAGTCCAATAGAAAAATATAATAAAAATATTTTTATAAACCTAAGACATTTATTAAAGTATGGAAAATAGTTAATAATTTAATTCAAATGTTATCCTATGTAATTAAATGCATCTTCGCATGCTAAAATCTGCATGTTTTACTCATTATTAATCAACAAGTTCGTTTTAGGCTTAACCGGTGATTTTGGTTAGTTGAAAGGTTTTAGGGGCCTTGGGCCAAGTGGTTGGGCCTTGGGCCAAGTGTTGGGCCTTGAGCCAAGTATTGGGCATTGGGTCAAAGTGTTGGGCTTGGGCGGCCCATTTGGCAAGTGTGTCCTTGCGGTTTAGATTAGTAACGCGTTGTGTATAATTTACAGGCCCTTACTTGTGAGTGTGCACTTAGGGATTTCCTAGCTCGTTGCAGGTGTTTGATCGATTCCAGGTGAGTTCATGATGCCCTTTTTACTCTTTTACATTTTGGGCTACCATACACACCGAAATACAATTTTAAACGATTTTACTCGTTACCATGATTTGAATAGTTTTACATGGTCTCACTCATGATGGTGCATTTTGAAAGCTATATTTGAATTATTTTATATGCCTTAGGATAGTTTAGACTCGTTCATCGTCTTGTGTCCTTAAAGTTACATACACTATTGATGGTCTAGACTCGAGGACGTTAGTAGACTTGGTAGTGATTGAATATGAGTAGACCTATCTACTTAGTTTCCGTATGGGATGATATATATATATATATATATATATATATATATATGTAGGAATATATATGTATATATATATAGAGGTATGTATGTACGTATGAGGATATGTTACCTTATAGCCTACGATTGTGTAATGATATTTAGTTTCTCGTGACTAAGAATGATGTATGTAGGCTTATTGATGTGTGTGTGCATGGTGATTCACGGCCGGGTCAAATATATTACTCGGGTTGTACCCGTGGTGGAGAGGCCCGTGTGACGTGATCATCATTTTGACGGGTCAAATATATTACATGGGTTTTAAAATCCCGTGGTGAAGAGGCCCGTTGATGTTGAGCCGTGATCGGGTCAAATATATTACTTAGGGAAGACCCGGGGTGAGGAGGCCCGTATCACGTGCTTGGATGTATGAGCCGGGATCGGGTCAAATATATTACTTGGGGAAGACCCGGGGTGAGGAGGCCCGTATTTCGTGTTTGGATGTATAAGGTGTGACCGAGTCAAATATATTACTCGGGTTTGACTCGTGGTGGAGAGGCTCGTGTCACATGCTTAGGTCTTACCGCGTCCGGGTCAAATATATTACTCTAGTCTTGACTCGTGGTGGAGAGGCCCGTGTACGTGTGTTCGACGATGATTGTATTACTTGGTGAATTATATATAATTTATTTTATTTATACCTTCTCTATTGTTTATAACTATAGCTTTGAAATAAAGTATGAATTATTATTTATGAAAACTTGAACTCACTCAGCTCAAGCTGACTTTGTGTGTATGTTAGATTGACTTTCAGGTTGAGGATTAGAGATTTCCGCTTGGACGTGCTAGAGACTACTCGGACGGTTGAAGGCACATCTAGTCGAAGAATTAATAACGCAAACTGTTTCTTTTAAATTATTACATAAGTATTTAAATTTTAATTTTGGTCACTTTCCCTGGTTTTGGGAATTTTGATGTTATCTATTCCGCTGTTTACTACTCTGAAACGATTTTAATGAGATGAAGATTTCAAATAAAACAAAAATTTTACTTACAATTGATTTTGGACACCCGTACTCGTCTTTTGGGATTTTTAATACTTAAACTTTTCCGTTGTTATTTACTCTGAACTTGTTTTAAATAAAAACGAATCGTTTGTTTTTTTAAATTTTTGTGAATTTGTGGATGTGATTACCAACTGTAGGATTCCCGGGATTCGGGGTCTTACAAATTGGATATTAAATTTTAGTATATTCCTATTTTGTAGGATTTTCATATTAAATAATTAGTAAGATTAATTTTTAATTTAATGAGATGTTATAACCCGTTTAAGAGCTATCTGGTTTTGGTGAAACTCATACCCATGATTTCGGGTTAAATCAATAAGAGGCCTCCATTTAAAAATCAAGAAATCTGGTGGCTTCAATAAAAGAGGGGAGCGACCGCAACGACACTTAGGATTTTTGGGTTTTTGTTTATATCTATATCATATATATATACATATATATATATATATAACTACTATATTAAAGCAATATATAGTTTAAATATGGCATTTAGCTAAGCTATCCACATAGGATTTCAGCTCAACAATTTTCAAAATTATAATTTACACCTAATAAGCTATTTAATTTTAATAATATTACCATTTATATAATTACAAACAAAGTTACAAACATAACTTCAAATATTGTATTAATGAGGTTTTTATATATTTATAAATTATAAAATTTTATTAATTAATATATATATTTTATGCATCCATAAGGTATGCTATTATGTCTATTATTAAATTTAATTTTTTTGTTACATTTTTTTAACCACCTGTGTATTACACGGGCTATATCCTAGTGTGTGTGAACTTTGTGTAGTTTTAAGAACTTTAAAAAAACATCATTATTAACCACATATTTAATTAAATATGTTAGATTATGTGGCTAATATTAAATCTGATTAAAAAATTAAGTAGGAGAGAGAGAATAAATATGTACAGTGATTACACTAATTTAAACGTTCGTTACACCTATGTAAAAAGTCGATTCGGTGCGTAAAAAATGTTGTAATTTTTCTACGTACATGGAACCTACGTACATTACATATATGTAAAAAAATTCAAAAAAAAATGTTATGTTGAGTTCTTTCAATATCTTAAAATTTAAAGTGGTTCTCAAAAGAAATCAGCCCAAGATATATATATATATATATATATATATATATAGGGTAAGGATCCTAAGAGAACCATTGGCAAATTGGGAACTTTGAGAACCATTTTGGACCACTAAAAAAAACTCTAATAAAATATTTAGAAAATTATAAAACAAAAAAAAACGAAAATTTTAAAAAAGTAAAAAAAAAACCAAAATTCTTATATTTCATTATGGTTTCATTAAAAAACGAATTTATTTTTCTTTTTAATTCGTATTATACCTATACACATATGTATACTTTCATTTAATCTCTAGTTGCGTAATGTACATATATATACATTATCATTTACCTTAAATTATACATATGTGTATAGGAAAAAACATGTGTGTACATATTATACATATATGTATAATAAAAAAAAACCAATTTTTTTCTTTTTAATTCGTATTATACCTATACACATATGTATACTTTCATTTAATCTCTAGTTACGTAATGCACACACATGTACATTATCATTTACCTTAAATTATACATATGTGTATAGGAAAAATACATGTGTGTACATATATGTACATATTATACATATATGTATAATTTAGCTAAACCGAGAATTTTATTTACGTTTTTTATTTTTAAAAACCGGGATAATAAATAAGAAATTTGTTTTTTTTAGTTTTTTTATTTTCGTGTTTTTTTTGTTTTATGATTTTTTTATATTTTTGGGTTTTTTGTGGTCTCATAGTTTTCAATTTCCAAAAAATTCTCACATGATCCTAATCCTTTATATATATAAAGGATTATTGTATTGGATCCTTTATATATATATATATATATATATATATATATATATATATAAAGGATCCAATACAATAATCCTTTAGCGTACATTACGTACGCGACACTTCGAACTGTTGATTTTCAAAAACCCAAAATCACAATTACACTCATCTGTCTGTCCCTCTCCCTTAATCCGTCTCCACCACCACTCGCCAACATCAGCACACCTCCTTCACCATCACCACTTCAATTGAATTGAACTGAAATACACCTTGCAGAACTTTAAATACATTCCAAATTTGTTCATATGATGAAATCGATGGTCGATTAATGATTTCTTGATGATTACGAGATTATATGAAGTGATTTTAGCGTTCAATTTCATGTTATAGATAGTTTAATTTCAGATCTGGGCTTCTGAACATTTAAAGGTTTGTTAGAACGCTTAATTTCATATGAGGGTTCTGAACTTGTAAACAGAACTTGTTAACTTTTTTGTTCAGAACTTCAAAACTTTTTTGTTTTGAACGTTTAAATGTGTTCATTGTTTTTTGTCAGAACGTTTAACTTGAACGTTTAAAGGTGTTCATTTTTTGTTAGAATGTTTAACTTGAACGTTTAAACGTGTTCGTTTTTGGTCAGAGCGATTTACAGTCTTCATTTTTGTTTAGAACGTTTTAACGTGATATTTTAAACCGTAATCAGAGCTCAATTGAGTATAGTATTCTACAATTTCATAATCGATTGATGAATCTAAATCCTTCTACACATAAATTGATTGATTAAATCATCATTTTTTGATCAATTTTGAAGATTGTTGATGTTCGACGACGTTTCATTTTGATTTTGGTTTTTGACTTTAGAGATTTCATACTTTAAGCTCTGGTTAGGGTTTAGAAATTGGATGAGGTAGAGCGATGAGTTCAGAATTTAGATTAGAATGGACTTGTAATCGACGATTTTGATCATGAACTAGTTTGGGTTATTTACGAAATTGCCACAGTGTGTTTTTTAATCCAATGCCCTGGAAGGTCGCCTACGTAATGTACGATAAGATATTATTGTACAATAACTCACCCCTATATATATATATATATATATATATATATATACTAGGTTAGCTACCCATGCAGCACACGGGTTTGAATAAATAAATTTATTTAAATAATAACACAATATGCAATACGAAAAATTGTTTTTCTCGATGAGGATCGATGAACTCGATATTGATCTACGAAATCGAAAATGCACGGTGTGCGTTTAGGTACTAATAGATGAACAAAAACGACCGAACACGTAGACGATATGTAAATATTAACTCGTTGAAGCTCG